>NW_006408640.1:8183489-8208781 GCF_000296735.1 Chrysochloris asiatica | reverse complement strand
GGGCTCCACGGCACACAACAACAACTGACGAATAACAACAAAGCAGCAAGCCACCTCATAACATGGATGAACCTTGAGGACATTATGTTGAGTGAAATCAGTCAGTAACAAAAGAAGAAATTCAGCATAGATCCATTATTGTAAAAGATTAAGAAAAAACACCCACACTAAAAGGGGGGAAAATGATCTTTTTTGTCGTTGTTGTTTTTGTTTTTTTGTTGGTTGCTGGGGTGTTTGAGGTGGGGTAAGGGGGTGAGGGGTGGGTGGAGCACAGGGTAGAGAGTAGACACATGACACATAGTTTTGGTGTTGAGGGGGGCATACATTGGAACGGGAAGGGGAAAGGAGGGATAAGGCAGATGGGAGACTAGCTAGGCAGGTTTGCATGGGCTAAATGGGATAGAGGTTAAAAAAAAAAAAAAATGATCTAAGCACAAACAGAACAGCAGGGCTGGTGGATACAAAGATTGAGGCCTGGTTTAAATGGGTAAAGGTGGGGAAATGATGTTGAGATGCTTGGCTGCGTTTTGAATCTTGGTTTCCCTTGCCTACTGTTGTAGACAGTTGAAGGGGAGAGAGAGGAATGGCCAGAAACATCAGCAGAGAAAGCTTGTCTTCAGCCTCTAACTGTTTGGAATAACTAAAATTGGGCTAGAACTTGCCCAGTGAAGGAGGCTCCCTGCAGAGCCTTTGCATTGAACAAGACTGTAATCTTCTGTGGTGGGACATTCCCACATGAAGGGGTGGGGCAGACCAGTCTGGAGCAGCTAGAGGAACGGAGGATGCTTCTTGAAAGAAAGACCAGCAGAAAAAATGGAAAACAATAACAGCAGTCCAATTGACTACTACAAGAACTGGTAAGTTGTTCCCCGGGGAGTCATCAGGGTAGGTGGTCAGGTCCCCTCAAGGTAAACCCCATTCCAACACTGAAACTCAACTGGAGTACACTGGCTGGCATATGATCCTGCTGGTGACCACGTTGGTCGCAGATAGGGGAAAGTAGTGGAAAACAGCAACGAAGTTGTGAGCTAGGCCTGACCACATTCATTGGACTCCTGTTGACCTGAATTGAGACCTGGTTAACAAGCAGTGTGACTAGACCTGGGGAATCCTAGGCTGAGGGGTAGGGACATGGCCCCCAAGGACTAGAACGGAGTGTGAAGCATCCAGCTGATATAAAGTGGAGGGGGGTGTGTGTGCACAAGAATGCCCACACTTACAGATAGTGCCCATTTGACCTGGCATCAATGGCTGGATAATCAGAACATGACTAGAGGAAGAAAGAAAAGTGGGGGGAAATAAAAGAAGTGATCCACTATAAGTTGATGAACTTGACCTATGCTTGTGGATACAGTATGACAAAGGATCGGACAAATCTCTACAATGAGGATCATTCCCACCCTCTTGGTATATAGGGACGACAGGGAGGGGAAACTTAGACCTTGGCTACCCAGGATGGGGGCACTACAAGGGCTGTGGTGGCTGGCTTACAATAGGGAACAAGCTTTCAATAGGGAACTTCCACTGAATTGTTTCCAGCCTGTCTGGATGGGATTGATGGAAGGTGAGTAGGAAGGGACTCCTGTGGTTCCATAGGGAATGATTGTTATCAGGTCTGACAGTGAGTGTTGGAAAGGTAGATGTGGATGTTTGGTGACAAGGGGAGGAAAGTGGCTGATTTTGTGGTCCAGGAGCTGAGATTTCTGGAGCCATCAGGAGAAAAGTGAGGCGCAAGATCCTGTCCTGAGAGGTGGTGATGCTGGGAACGGAGGCAGAGACAATGGCATGGATGGGGGATGTGGCTAGGGACTCTGGACTCAGGGAGGGAGGGGGATTGTGTGCTGGCAGCCAGGGGCAGGCATGTGGGGTGTACCCTTTGGGTGTTTGATGGTGCATGCAGGGGATTGTGGTCATTGCAATGAGCCAGGGTGTGATAGGATGATAGGATGAATGTAGAGATGATGTTCACTCA
The DNA here is from genome assembly GCF_000296735.1 of Chrysochloris asiatica. Lineage (NCBI taxonomy): Eukaryota > Metazoa > Chordata > Mammalia > Afrosoricida > Chrysochloridae > Chrysochloris > Chrysochloris asiatica. The sequence continues at coordinate 8,206,809 of NW_006408640.1, read as the reverse complement.
TGTAAACTGACACATGATTCACAATTAAAAAAAAAAAAATGATTCACAGAATCCATGCATAGTAACATAGGCATAGTAACTGTAGTAATGACTACACCTACTCCTCACTTATCAACTGTATCATTATCTGAAATTTTGCATTTATAACAATAGTAAATATATTTTTATATACTGTCTCCCTCTGTTGTACATTCATCACATCCATCTGGCTGTAATGAATGCTGAGGTGTCAGGAGAGGGTTACACTAGCTATATGAATGTGACGGTTACTGGTCTATGTCAGCTTGGCTGGATCATAATTCTCAGTGGCTTGGCAGTTATGTATCATGTAGTTATTCTCCATTCTGTGCTCTGAGGCGGTCAACCTCCATTTTTGCATAATGATGATTTTGCATAATTACCTTTAGAAGCTAACCAAGTTGGTAAGTGAGGAGTTCTGTGTACTGACTGATGATAGCCAACAGGATACAAATGAAGAGACTCACAAAGTGGGGTCTGGAAGGGTTTCCAATATGAAGTGCCCATGTCCCAAGGGAAACATTACCTTCCTGAGAGATTGTCTCAGCAACTAGGAAGCCTTACGTCTTTGGGTTCAGCGCCATTCTTAGCCTCACCAGTGGCCATGATATGCTGCATCACAGATTACACTAAGTGGTCTACTTTCATTAACCTCAGGTATGATTTGGCTTTCAGGAACCAAGAACAAAGATCAAATTACTTTCTGTACCTCACACTAATGCACCTTTGTAATTTTGATATGTTGTTGTTGTTAGTGTCCTAGAGTTGGTTCTGACTCACTTTGTAGGGTTTCCAAGGAGTAGCTGGTAGATTGGAACTGCCAACCTTGTGGTTCAAACCTACATTGCAGTTGAATACTTTTCCTACTGTGCCATACCAGGCCTCCTGGTCAGACAGAGTGTTAGATAGCATCTGTTTCTGATGCTTACCAATTTCTTGAGGAGTTTATAGTATCTACAATTTCTAATCTAAATTTCCAGAACATAATTTTAAAAACATATATATTTTGCTACAATTTAGCAAAGCAAGAAAAAGCATTGCTTTAAGAAAAAGAAAAAAAAAAAGCAGAACTCAGACATCTAGGACCAAATACCAAGATGAGCTGACTTCTTCATTAAAAAAATTTTAACACTGCTTTTTGGTGTGCATGACTACAAGCCAAAAGTTTGTCATTTCAAGCCCAGCCAGAGGAAGATAGGCCTGGTGATGTGCTGCTGAAAGGCCACAGGCTTGAAAATCATACGGAGCTGTTCTATACAGCACACACGGGTCACCATGAGTTGGACATGACAAAAACAACAGGACCAAATACCAGCTTCTTCAGTACTTGAGTGGGTAGTCTTTTAGGATCCCTGGTGGTACAGTGGTTACGTGTTTGGCTGTTAACTGCACAGCTGCCCCATGGAAGAAAGATGTGATAATAAAATGATTCAACTTCCCTGTCCTTAGTTTTCCTAGCTGTAAAATGAGGATAAAAATAAGACTTGCCTTAAAAGGTAAGAATTAAATGACATAATACACATAAAGTTCTTAGCATTGTGGTCACCTTCAGGTAAGTATTCAATAGTTTCTTACAATACTGCCAGTACGTCATCATCATCATCATCAGACATGGATTAGCGAGCAATGTTGTAAAGTTCCTGCGTGAAGGTGATTGTGTGAGGATGGACAGATTTGTGAGCTACATGGTTATAAAAGGTAGTTGGAGAAATGGGAAGAGATAAAGTATCCTCACTTTCTCCCATAAGAAACAGGCAAGCTAGGCAAGGACATCTGAAAAGCAAGTGATATTTGAAGTTTACAATACTATGGTGGTGGTGGTGATGTGCCTCTGAGTCAGTTCCAACTCACAGGGATCCTGTATAAGGTTTCTGAGGCTATAAATCTTTACTGGAGCAGAGCCTTATTTTTTTCCTGCAGAGTAATTGGTAGATTCAAACTGTTGACCTTGAGGTTAGCAGCCCACTACACTACCAGGGCTCCTTTACAATAGTGACCACTTATGTTAAAAAAAAAAAAAAGAAAAAAGGTTTTTTAAAAAACAAATGCACAGGCAATTGGTCATTAGGGGATTTAGTGATTGTGTATTTTCTTTTATAGAGGAAGAGGAAGCCAAATTGAAGGGGGTCTAGAAGACAGCTGTTCATCAGGACATGCAAACAGCATTTGTCCCTTGTACTCTGTGGGATACCTGCCTGCTGTGGATCTGTAACAATAAAAGCTTTCAACTGGAGAGTTAGACCTTTGCCATCCAAGTTTGCAATAGTAGCAGCACATAGAAATGTACAACTGGATACCAATGACTTGACAAGTCAGAAGCATAAGTTTAGAATTAAACTTGTCATTGTGTCATTTACAACTGTTTCTGAATAAGATGCTTATAAGCCACCATGCTGTTCACTGTTATTGGTGATTCCTTCTGCTTTTTATGAAATTCTCCAATTCTCTCTTGATGGAGGCAATACTCAAATTTTAAGAAAAATATGTTAATAAGAAATAGGTTTCAGTATAGTATATATAACATTCTTTCATCTAAAGATTGTTTATGTCATACAAGAAGTATTTAAACCTAAATATTTAAACCAACATTGAGATTTAGGACATCAGAAGACCTAGATTAGAATTGTGTCTCTTGAAATAATTAGCCCTTTGACTCTTGGACAGGTCACTTAATGTCTCTCAGTCTCAATGTTCCTCATTTGTGAAAACAGAATAACAACATCTCTTCTAGAAGTCATTGTTACTACCTCTAATGATAATAATCATAACAGCTACCATTACTGGGTCTTACATTTTCTTCTCTAGTCCTCCTATTTCAGGACTTCATTGGGGCAGCTTAATATGTCTGCAAAATCATTCTGACCCATCTCACTTAAATCCATACCCACTAACTTTAAATTCGCTTGTAGAATTAATTGGCAACCCTATAACTTTTTCACACTGTTCACTTTCCCATCTTTCTTGATGACTATTTCATTCTTTATCCTCACTTATTAAGCTTACAATGCTTCCTCACACATCCCTATCCCCTGACAAGAATGCTGTTTTCTCAGTCAATGGCAACCCCATCCTTTCAGTTTTTTGGGCCAAAATCTTGGGGTTAACCTTGACTTCTCTTTTATCCATTAGTATGTCCTATTGGCTCTACCTTCAAGATATCTATAAAATTTAAGAAATTATCAGCTTTTCCTCTGCTAATACTCTGTGTCACACCACCACCATCTTTATGAAGATTATTGCATTGCCTACAAACATATATCCCTATTTTCGCCTTGCCTTCCACTTATATTCTTGAGTCAATAGAGTAAATATTTTAACTTATAAGTCAGATCAGGTTACTCTGCTCAAAACCTTCCAGCATATGCTCTAATAATCTCAGATCAAAATTCATCTCTTTATATTTTTTCTTCATGATCAGTGAGCTTCTGAATGCAAAATAAAGTAAGTATTCCTCCATCTTTAACTAACTTAATATTTCTGTCATATGTAATACGATTTCTTCCTGAACTGTGTTCCTTAAACTTTCACGGCACTCTTTTCTTTTGGTTGTTCTTGTGATTCCCCTCTTTATCCAACTATGCATACATTCAATGTTCCCAAGTATTCTATATTTGATTTTCTTCCTGCCTTGCCATGATTGATGCCCCTACTACCTCCTTCCACAGAGTGCTTCCTTAGCTGTAGGATTCCTATAGAAAATTGGTAGGACTATGTTCATATTGAAAGCATCACAAGAAGACGAAAGGAATACACAGGTTCACTGTACCAAAAAGAATGGATTGACAATATTTAACCATTTCAAGAGGTAGCATATGATCAAGAGCCAACAGTATTGAAGGAAGAAGTCCAAGCAACACTAAAGGCATTGGTACAAAATCAAAGTTACAGGAATTGATGGAATACAAACTGAATTGTTTCAACAAGCTGACCCAGTGCTGGAGGCATTCATTCATCTATGCCAAGAAATTTGAAAGACAGCTAACTGACTAACCAACTGAAAGAGATCCATATATGTGCCTATTCCAAAGAAAGATGACCCAGTAGAATGCAGAAAACACCAAACCATATCATTACTATCACATGGAAATAAAATTTTGCTGAAGATAATTCAAAATCAGTTGCAACATTATATTGAGAGGGAGCTGCCAGAAATCCAAGCTGGATGTTCAGAAGAGGATGTGGTAAAAGGAATTTCATTGCTGATATCAGATGGATCTTGGCTGAAAACAGAGACTGCTTACTTGTGTTTTATTGACTATGCAAAGACATTTGACTATGTATATCATAACAAGTTATAGATGACATAGCAAAGAAAGGAAATTCCAGAACACTTCATTGGGCCTATAAGGAATCTATAGGCAGACCAAGAGGCAGTTGTTAGAACAAAACAAAGGGAGACTGAGTAGTTTAAAATCAAGGACAGTTTGAGTCAGGATTGTATACTTATTGCATGCTTAGCAATTAATCTGAGAACTGAATTATGTGAAGAAGAACATGGCATCAGGATTGCAGGAAGAGCCATTACCAACCTTTGATATGCAGATGACACAATCTTGCTTGCTGGAAGTCAAAAGGACTTGAAATACTTAGTGATGAATATCAATGACTACAACTTTCAGTATGGACTGTGCCTCAAATTCAAGAAAAATCCTATCCACTGGACTAATAAATAGCATCATGATAAATGGAGAAAAGATTGAAGTTGTCAAACACTTCATTTTGGTTAGATCCATAATCAATATTCATGGAGGCAGCAGCTAAGAAATCAAATCACATATATTGTTGTTGTGTGTGTGTCATCAAGTCGGTTCTGACCCTGTATGTGGTTTCCAAGGAGTGACTGGGGAGCTTCAAACACTGACCTTGTGATTCAAACAACTTTGCAGTCCAGCATTAACCCACAGTGCCACACCAAGACTTGTTGTTAAGTGCCACCAAGTCAGTACTGACTCATAGAGACCCAATGCACAACAGAAGGAAACACTGCCCGGTTCTGGGTCAACCTCACAATTGTTGCCACACTTGAGCCCATTGAAGCTACCACTTTGCCAATCCATCTCGCTGGGGGTCTTCCCCTTTTTCTCTGACCCTCCACCTTACCAAACATGATATCCTTCTCCAGCAACTGGTCCCTCCTGACAATATGTCCAAAGTATGAGAGATGAAGTTTGGCCATCCTGGCCTCCAAGGAACACTCTGGCTGCACTTCTTCCAACATAGACTTGTTGTTTCTTTTGGCAGCCCATGGCACTTTCAATATTCTCCTTCAACACCATAACTCAAAAGCATCAATTTTTCTAGTCTTCCTTATTTACTGTCCAGCTTTCACATGCATATGAGGTGCTTGAGTCAGGCACACCTTAGTCCTCAGGCTGACATCTTTGCTCTTCAACACTTTAAAAAGATCTTGTGCAGCAGATTTGCCTAATGCAATACATTATTTGATTTCTTGACTGCTGCTTCCATGAGTGTTGATAGTTGATCCAAGAAGAATGAAGTCCTTGACAACTTCAGTCTTTTCTCTATTGATAAAAATGTTGTTAATCGGTCCAGTGGTGAGGATTTTTGTTTTCTTTACACTGAGATGCAATCCATACCAAAGGCTGTGCTCTTTGATCTTCATCAGTAAATATTTTTAAGTCCTCTTCACTTTCAGCAAGCAAGGTTGTTTCATCTGCATATCACAGGTTGTTACTTAGTCTTCCTCCAATCCTGATGCCACTTTTTTCTTCATATAACTCAGCTTCTCAGATTATTTGCTCAGCATACAGGTTGAATAAGTATGGTGAAAAAATGCAACCTTATCACACAACTTTCTTAATTTTAAAACATTCGGTGTTCCCATGTTCTGTTCGAACAACTACCTCTTGGTCCAGGTACCGATTCCTCATAAGCACAATTAACTGTTCCAGAATATTCATACTTCACAATGTTGTCCATAGCTTGTCATGATCCACGCAATTGAAAGCCTTTGTATAGTCAATAAAGCACAGGTAAACATCTTTCTGATATTCTCTGCGTTAAGCCAAGATCCATTGGACATCAGTAGTGATATACCTTGCTCCATGTCCTCTTCTGAATCCGGCTTGAACCTCTGGAAGTTCTCTGTCAATATATGCTTGCAGCCAATTATGTATTAGCTTTAGTAAAATTTTACCCACATGGGATATGAAAGATATTGTCCAATGATTTCCGCATTTCCTTGGGTCACCTCTCTTTGGAATGGGCACAAATACGGCTCTCTTCCAATCAGTCAGCCAGATAGTTGTCTTACAAATTTCTTGGTATAGATGAGTGAGTGCCTCCTATGCCGCCTCACTTTCTTGAAAGATTTCAATTTTTATTCCATCAGTTCCTGGTGCCTTGTTCTTTGCCAATTCCTTCAATGCACCTTGGACTTCCTCTTTCAGTATCACTGGCTCTTGATCATATGCTACCTCTTGAAATGGTTGAACATTAACTATTTCCTTTTGGTACAGTGACTCTGTGTATCCCTTCCATCTTCTCTTGATGTTTTCTGCATCATTCGATAGTTTGCCCAGAGTATACTTCAATAACTAAAGTCGAGGCTTCAATTTTTTCTTCAGTTCCCCCAGCTTGAGAAATGCTGAGCGTGTTCTTCCTTTTTGTTTTTCTAACCCCAGATCTTTGCACATTTTTTTTTAATATTTGACGGTATCTTCTCAAGCTGACCTTTGAAAATTTCTGTTCAGCTCTTATACCTCCTCATTTCTTCCATTTTCTTTAGCATCTCTATGCTGGAGAGCAAGTTTCAGTGTCTCTTCTGACATCCATTTTGACTTTTCCTTCTTTCTTGTCTTTTTGCTTTCTTCCTGTCTGATGTTCTTGATGTCATCCCAAAACTCTTCTGGTCTTCAGTCTTTAGTGTTTAAAGTATCAAGTCTGTCCTTCAGATGATCTCTAAATTCAGGTGGGGTATATTCAAAGTAATATTTTGGCTCTCGTGGACTTGTTTTCATTTTCTTCAGCTTCAGTTTGAATTTGCATATGAGCAATTGATGGCCTGTTCCACAATCTACCCCTGGCCTTGACTGATGATCTGAAGCTTTTCCATCATCTCTTTCCACAGATGTAGTCAATTTGATTTCTGTGTATTCCACCTGGTGAGGTCCATGTGTATAGTCGTCTTTTATGCTGTCTAAAGAAGGTATTTGAAATGAACAAATCAGTGTTTTTGCAGAATTCTATCATGCGATTTCCAGCATCATTTCAATCACCAAGGCCACAGTTTCCAACTACTGATCCTTCCTCTTTGCTCCCAACCTTTGTATTCTAATCACTGGAAATGATCAATACATCTTGATTGCATGTTTTATCAATTTCAGATTGAAGAAGTTGGTAGAATTCTTCTATTTCATCCTCACTGGCTTTAGTGGTTGGTGTATAAATTTGAATAATAGTGGTATTAACTGGGCTTCCCTGTAGGTGCACTATCACTACAGTGTTGTACCACATGACACTGACCTGAATTGTTCTTTTTGACAATGAATGCAACACCATACCTCTTCAATTTGTCATTTCAGACACGAAGACTAGCATTAGGGAAATCTGCTGCAAAAGAGCTCTTTGAAGTGTTTAAGAACAAAGATATCAGTTTGAGGTCTAAGGTGCCCCTGACACAAGCCATGGTATTTTCAATATCCTATTATGCATGTGAAATTTGGACAGTGAATAAGGAAGATCATAGAAGAATGGATGCATTTGAATTATGGTGCTGGTGAAGAATATTGAAAGTACCATAGACTTTCAGAAGAACGAACAAATTTGTCTGGGAAGAAGTACAGCCAGAATGCTCCTTAGAAGCCAGGATGGTGAAACTTCATCCCATGTATTTGGACATGTTATCAGGAGGGACCAGTCACTGGAGAAGGACATCATGCTTGGTAAAAGTGGAGAGTCATTGAAGAAGAGGAAGACCCCCAATGATATGGATTGACACAGTGGCAACAGCAATGGGCTCAAGTTTAGCAACGATTGTGAGGCTGACACAGGACAGATAGTATTTCATTCTGCTGTGCATAGTGTTGCTATAAGTCGGAGTTGACTGGATGGCGCCCAACAACATCAATACATTGTTCCTCTTTAGATTCCAGGAACTACTTCTCCGCTTCCATTTTTACTTAAGTTACTCTCATTTGACCACCCGCATTCCCATTTTATGGCCTATATTTAGATTCTACTCAAGACTGACCACACATTGATCAGCTACATGGCTTTTAATTTTCTCCTCTCTCAAAAATAATTTGATTTTGAGTCCTACAGCCTATACACATGCTCTGGTTTATCTCCTCATGAAGCCAAGATCCCAGAATACTATTCCCTATTCTTGTGTAAGACACTTAGATTCCCATTGCACCAATTCCCCAGTCTCACCAATTTCCCAGTCTCACCAGTGAACTTTAACAAGTATATCTACATGTAATATCCACAGGTCATATCGATCTAATATGTCAAATTCATCAGATTTCAAAGTGAATTCATTTTTTGTTCAGAAAACCCATTTCTACCTGTATTAGTTTCTTTGGGCTGTCATAACAAATACTACAAAGTGGTTGTCTTAAAACAACATAAACTTTTTCTTTCATAGTTCTGGAGGCTAGAAGTTCAACTTAAGGTTGTTAACAGGGCCATGCTTTCTCCAAAGACTCGAAGCAAAAATTCTTCCTTGCCTCTTTCAGTTTCTGTTGGTCCCAGACATTTCTTTGCTTGTGGAATAACTATTTTCACATAGTATTCTTCCTTGTATGTTTGCACTCTGTGTCTCTTCTCTTTTTACAAGGATGCCAGTAATAGTGGATTAGGGCCTCCTCTGCCCTGGTTGAAAGCAGTAGTTTCCTAATTGGAATTAGTGTCTCCAGCTTCATTGTCCTCCAGTCATCCTCCATGCTGTTACTAAGTGATTGTTATACTACTCAATACAGTTTCTGCACTTGTAAAAATCCTTTAAATGTCTTTCTTTTGCTTAGGAATAAATTTTGGAATCTTTAGATGGTATATAGTACTTTCCATGGTCTGACCCTGTCCAATTCTTCCGTATCCTGAATCCAAGGTGCATTTTCAGTTCTCTGAGCATTTAAGACTACTTCATGATCCTGTGTATTTACAGTAAATCATTCATCCATTTATTTATTTTCTTGAGCTCTCAACTATAGACAATATCCTGTAAAGAACACATCCTCAAGGAGATTATGTTCCAGTAAAGGACAAGACGAGCAAATGATAAATTTAAATCTGATTATAAATTCTAGAATGGGTTCTATTGAAAGGTACGGGATGCACACATAACCTTGTCTGATTGATTATGGAGGTTTTCTATAACACATAGCAACTAAGATGGGACCTGAGAATAAAATAAGCCAATGCTGAGGGTTGGTGATGGATGGGGGCAGGCATTGCAGATGCAAATTACATGTGCCAAAGGCCTCAAGGAGGTTCATTTACTTCTGCCTTTGAGGTCTACCTATGAGGTCTGTTGCTTCCTTTCTCCACCTGTTGAATTCCTAGTCATCCTTCAAGACCGAAATCCAATGTCTTCTCTTCTATGTAGCCTTCTATGGTAGTTTCAGGACCAATAGATCACTTGCTCCTTTGTGCCATCAATATACTTTGAAATACAATCTCTGCTATAGCATGCCTATTGTTTTTTATTTGCGTATTTCTCCCTTCAAACAAGGAACTCATATTCCTTTTCATTTACTTTTTGTTTCTTCACTTCCCACAGTGTTTGCCACTTGACAAATATTCGTTGAATATAACAATAATGTCATTTGACTGTAGTTCTTGTATATGCCCCTCATTCCAGGTATTGTGCTAATGTTACATTAAATTATAGTAAAGTGCCCTAAAGGTTCTAAGGTGACAGAAAGTAATGTAAACTCCCAAGCACCAAACACAGTTCTGAGTTACCAGCAACAAAAGCTATGACCACCTTAAATAAAAGGCAAGTTAACTGGAAATATATTAGTGGGGAGGAGAGAGAGTAGAGGTGCACAGAGACAAAAGGAATTTGTAGGATGGCCTTGGAAAGCAGATAAGAGCAAAAAGGACTACAGATGCTAGGCAGCAGAGCCCACAGCCAAGGTCACCTATCAAACACTGTAGCTGAAGCAATCTGGCCTCCAAATGTTCTGTTCTCTTCCTGTTTGTTGCATTAGCTCAAGATTCAAAGTCTGGAGAAGCAATAACAGATTGGCTTAGCTTGAATCATGTGTTACCGTGGGGTTAGAGTAAGCCTTGACTTCTTCCTTTCCATAATAAGAACTGGAAGTGAGAAAATCAAGGTTTGACATATTAGGAAATTCTCCCCTGAAAAGCCAATTGTTGTTGTTTTTATGTGCCGTGGAGTCGGAACCGACTCATAGCGACCCTGTATAGGGTTTTAGAGGCTGTAAATCTTTACAGGAGCAGAAATCCTCACTTTTCTCCTGCGGAACAGCTGGTAGTTTTGAACTGCTGACCTTAAGGTTTGCAGCCCAATTCGTAACCACTACGCTACCAGGGCTCCTTTGAAGAGCCAGTAGAGTATTAATAATAGGAGGGAGGAAGTGCTGGACAACAACCACAATAGCAATTTTTTTTTTTTTTTTTACAGATAGCCAGGAAGAGAAAGCCAGGAAGAGATTTATGGATAGACTATTTATAGAGGATATCATGCTTGGTAAGATGGAGGGTCAGAGAAAAAGAGGAAGATCCCCAACGAGATGGATTGGCCAGGTGGCAGCAAGTGTGGCAGCGGTAGTGAGGTTGGCCCAGCATCGGACATTGTTTCGTTCTGCTATGCGTGGGGTCGCTATGGGTCGGTTCCGACTCGATGGCACCTAACAACATTTATGGAGGTAGTGAAACTTGAATGGTCATTGAAAGAATAATGCGATTTGGAAAAGTAAAACATGAAACAAAGGGTTATGGGAACTAGCAAAAGCAAGGAAATGGGATGGGTGGGGCAGAGCCCTAGGCAACATGTATTAACCACGCCTGAGGCTTTCTACTCCCGTAAAGATTTACACCCTCGGAAACCCTGTACAGGGTCGCTATGGGTCGGAACCGACTCGAAGGCACTTAACAACAACAACAACATAGGCTTTCCCAGAGTCCCTCAGTGCTGGAGAGGAAGCACCTACCCTGGGGTCAGTGGGCCTCTCATTTGGCCTCTGCCTTATAGCTGCCTGGAGTTCCTCCTATGCTTCTGGACTTGCATGAAACACGGCACCACACAGTTTCAGATTCCAGGCAGCTGCTGAGTGGAGAGGATAATGAGATCCAGAAGCGTAGGGAAGTTCCCCATGGAGTGGACTGACCAACAAGAAATGAGAAGCTTAGGGAGCTAGACTGAGAAATTCCTCCTTTTCTTCTCTTCCAATTTTGGTTTCTCTTTGTAGCCCACACAGAGCAGTCCAGTGTGCAAATAAAACTGCCAAGCAACTTGTGTTTCTTTACAACTCTCCATGGATCCGTAGTCAACTTGGTAACAGGTCATTCATTCTGTTTTCCATCTTGTCTTTCTTCATTTCTCTTTTACCCCATCTTTGATGCCACAGATTGGCACTTCTCAAAAAGAGCATCAACATTTTAATCTTGGCCTCAAGCTTTGTTTATTGAGCTACTGGGCTAGTGAATGAAGTATTAGTGAAAAATGGGAAATGATTTTGACAAATACCAATTTAGGATGAAAGCCAGGGTTAAGGTTTTGAGCATGAAGCAGAGGCAGTGTGAAATTATTATAAACTCTTATGCAGAGAAATAACAAGAAAGATTTTTTTTTTCCTATTTGTCATTCTTTTATTCCCTTTAGGTCAATTTTACATATAATCTACTGCATAATTTTAAGTGTACATTTTGATAAGTTTTGAAAATACTCACCACTTCTGTGCACACACTCCTATCAAGATATAAAACATGTCCATTTCCCCAAAAAATTTCCTCTTACTCTTTGACAGGCACTCACCATCCGTGGTTACACAGACAGCCAACATTGAGTCACTTGAGTGAAGAATCATGTATAAATCTACAATCTAGATCATAGTTACTGGATCAAAATATAGAAATGATGGAATTAACCATAAGAAAAGCCTTTTGCCAATCCTCTATTTTAAAATTCAAGTCTTCAGAACTGACCACGTACATCACATGGGTTGCCTTATTTCTTTTTGAAACAATTTCTTGAAATAAGTGTTAATGCTTCTGAAACTGTTGTTGTTAACATTCTTGAAATACGTGATGTCATACATGACATTGAAAATTATACTGTAAAAAGATACATGCTTCTGGTGTGGTGCTGTAGGATAAGCATTGACCTCTTAACAGTTTTATATCTTGATATATATATATATATATAATATTGTTTTGTTTTTTGGCGGGGGGAGGAAAAAGAAAAATCTTTTAAAGGAAATCTGTCTGCAAACAGAAAACAGTAAAACCAAGAGAAAGTGAAACTAACTAGGCTGAGGTACAGACAACTTAGAAGATAGAAGTAACAATAGGAATGGAGAAGAAAAATAATCAGAATGACAATTGGTCAATCAAAAAAAGAAACGTGTTTTTCTAAGGAATTGGATAAGATGATAAAGAAAATTGGGGCTTTGAAATGTTTTTTTGAGAAAGAAAACATGACGTTCAATGGGAAGATGAGTCAAAGGGATAGGAAATAGTAAACACACTTTGATTGTTGTAGTTGAGCTGCTACCAGATGGTCAAATTGATATGTCAGGAAAACAACTTGAAATTCAAGGCAGATGACGATCAGAGCTACCGCTAGGAATTTCAGTCTTCCCTGTACAACGGAGAGGCCACTGGCAAGAATGAACTCACAGTGGGAGACTGTAGAAAGAGGTCACAATGAATGAAGTGAAAACACAGCAAGAAAAAAGCACTCCTGGCAGATGATAGATGCTTTTATGAGTAGGTAGAAGATCTATTCACTGAAGCCGAGAGTTGGAGAAAGTAAATTTAAATAGAGAAAAAAGATAACAGTTACACTTTTCTGAATGTTTACTATGATAGCTGCTTAACCTTCAAAGGGAAGATAAATGCAATTCCCACTTTGTAGGTAAAACAGTAGTGGTTCAGAGAGGTTGACTAACTTGCTCAAGATCGCATATTGATATTGTTAAGTGCCACAAGTTTATTCTGATTTATAGCAGCCCAATGTACAACAGAACGCAGTCATGCACCATAGAACAAATGCTATGTTCAAGTTCATTATTGCAACCACCGTGCCAATCCATGTCATGACCCTCTACTTTACTAAGCATGATGGTCCTCTCCAGGAACAGGTCTCTCCTAGTAATATGTCCAAAGTATGTGAGATAAAGTCTTATAACCCTAGATTCCAAGGAAAATCCTGGATGTACTTCTAACAGAGACTTGTTCATTCTTCAGGCAGTCCATGTTATTTAATAGTTTTTGCCAACATCAGCATTTAAATGCATTAATTCTTTTTTGGTTTTACTTATTCACTGTCCAACTTTCAACTGCATATGAAGTGGCCATGGCTTGGGTCATGTGCACCTTAGTCTTCAAAAGTGACATATTTGCCTTTTAACATTTTTAAGGGTTATTTTGCAGTAGATTTGCAATACATCCTTTGATTTCTTGACAACTGATTTCATGGCATTTTGAGAATCCAAGTAAAATTAAATCCTTTACAACATCAAAATTTTGTCTGTTAACATGATGTTCCTTATTGGTCTAGTTATGAGAGTTTTTGCATTTTTTATGTTGGAATGTAATCCCGACTGAAGGCTGTAGTCTTTGGTCTTCGACAGTAAGTGCTTCAACTCCTCTTCACTTTCAGTAAGCAAGGTTGTGTTACCAGCATATCACAAGTCTCCCTCCAATTGTAATGCTCATTCTTCTTCATATAGACCAGCTTCTCAGATTATTTGTTCAGCATACAGATTGAAAAAGTGTGGTGAAAGAATACAACCCTGATGCACACCTTTCCTGATCTTAAACCACACAGTATCCCCTTGTTCTGCTTGAATGTCTGCCTCTTGGTTTATGTACATGTTCCACATAAGCACAATTTTAAGTGTTCTGAATTTCCCATTCTTCGTAATGATACCTATTATTTGTTATGATGTCTTTGTACAATTAATAAAAAACAGGTAAACATATTTCTGATCTTCTCTGATTTCAGTCAATATCCATCTCACATTAATAATGATAACCCTTTGTTCCATGACCTCTTCTGAATCCAGCTTCAATTTGTGGTAGTTTGCTATTAGTACTGCTGCAACCATTTTGAAATTAAATTTAGTTAAATTTTACTTATGTGTGATATTAATAATGTTGTTATGATAATTTCTGCATTCTATTGGAACATATTTCTTTGGAATGGGCATAAATATAGATATCTTACAGTAAGCTAGCCAGGTAGCTATCTTCCAGAGTTGGGGGCATAGACCAATATTGTTGAAACTTCTCAATTCGTATTTTGTCCATTCATAGAAGCTTGTTTTTGCTAATGCCTTCAGTGCATCTTGGACTTCTTCCTTAATATCACTAGTTCTGGATCAAACACTGCCTCCTAAAATGGCTGAACATTGACCAATTCTTCCCCTCTTCTTTTGATACTTCATGTGAAATTCAAATTTTTGTTCATAGAATCAATATTTCAAAGCATGGCTTCAATTTGTTTCAGCTTGAGAAACGCTGAACACTCTTTTGGTTTTCTAACTCTAGATATTTACACACTTCATTATAATTTTGTCTTCTCAAGCTACCTATTAAAATCTGTTAACGCTTTTACTTTATTTCTTCAGTTTACTTTAACTACTCTACGTTCAAGAGCAAGTTTCAGAATCTCTTTTGACATCAATTTAGGTCATTTTTCTTTCCATTCTTTTTAATAACCTTCTGCTTTCTTCATATATGATGTTCTTGATGTAATCTCACAACTCATCTAGTCTTTGGTCCTTAGTTTTTGATATGTCATAAATCACCCCTAACTTAGTGGCATAAAGTAACAATCCCTTTTTCTCAAGATGATTCTGTTGATTGGCAGTTTGGGCATTAACTCCATTAAGGTCAGTTTTGTGCTGGCATGCCTGGGCTAATTCAGATATATTCAGTCAATGCCAGCACAAGAAAGGAGAATGGCTTAGGGAATCACAATTGAGATGCATGGAGCTAAAACATCTTAGTCAAGAGATTGCTGGCATATTAAGTAAGTTAGGTATTAGGATAAAATACACAAAATAACACAAATGGAGAACAAATCTGGTGAGTATGGGAGAGAGTGGCTGACAGGATATAATCCTAATAGTTATTGGAGCAATCAGTTATAAAGCACATACGATGTACCAGGTAGCTCATAATGACCTTTTTGTATTATCTCATTCACACCGCTTAGCAACCCCATGGGATAGGCATTATTGTTAGCATTTTTATAATAATAAAATAGTCACAGAGTACCTAAGTGAACTCAGGCAGAGAGTTCTCGAGTTCAGAATTTGGAAGAAATGTCTGATTTAGTGATTTCAGTCTTGATGTGCCTGCTTTATAATAATGAAACCCAGGATATGATCTTGCTGGATGCTGACTAATAGAAACAAGAAGTTCTAAAGTAAAGTGAAGAAACTATGAATCTAAAGATGCTGAGGTTATAAGCACAAGTGTTGATTTTTATAAGAATAATGGTGGGGCAAAAATCCAAAAAAAAAAAAAAAAAAGCAGAGAAAGAGAGGTTTGAAGAAAAACTATGGAACTTTGGACCTTGTTTAAGGTTCCAGGTGCCAGTTTTCCATGCCCATTGAGAAGAAATCTGCCTGTGGAAGCAAAATACTGTGATTTCTGAATTGATTCAGCTGCAGCAACCGGCAGCCAGAAGTCCTCTGGCTGGAGGGTGGGGCAAGAGCCAAGCAGAGGCAGTGACCCAGAGCTAGAAGCTGTGGAGCTGTGTGTCTGGAGGAACAGGTGTGACCAAGTTTTCATCTTTCACATTTCATTTTTTGCTAATCTCTCCTCTTCACCCTGATTGTGCACTCACTGCACAGCCCAAGATGCTTTCAAGCCGGCAGGAGCACACCCCTAAAAGGGTCCAGCATTGCACCCACAGTTTTCCAACAGCACAGAGAGGAAACTCACAGGCTGCTTCTTATGATGTTTGACCCTGGAAACCAGCCCCAAAGTTTACCTAGGTGGGACCCTTTGTGTAGCAAAGGCCAGTAGACAGTGTCAATCACATTTCATTTTTGTTTTTGATTGGTGGTTTCTGTCTCTGATTTATATTATTTCTGTCTTTGGTCCTTGTGGCCTCACTCTTCTCCCAGGGGTAGGAGCTTTCTCCCCCTACCTTACCCAAGAAGAGACAGCAACTGTGCCCATAGAGCCAAGCTACAAGCATACCCTGTAATACCCCACCATCTGGGCAAGAGCCAAAACCAGCTGCTAGGCATTACATGTGAAAAGGGAAGCCTATCTCCAGATCATATCCACCAGAAGACACTGAGCAAACTTAAAAACAAAGCATTAAAATTCATATAACTGTTGAAAATGTCCAAGAAAACACAATGAAAGATCTCAGCACATGTCCAAAACCAGAAAAAAGTCACTGAGACAAATGAGCTAGAAGCAGACACAGACTTTCCAGTAGAAGAGCAGGCTCTGGGTCTGCCTGAGAAGGAATTCAGAAGAATAATATGGAAACAAATTCAAATGCTCTGAAAAGGGCTGGAGGAAAATGAGGAAGAAGTGAAGAAAGTGCTACAGGAGCAATCAAACAAGATAGATATGGCGTTGGAAACAATTCAAAACCTGTGAAAAGAAGTCCAGATGACTACTAATAAAATATCAGAAATGGACAATACACTGAAAGGGTAAAGGAGCAGAAGGGAAGAGATGGAAACCAGAACCAGTGAGCTGGAAGACAAATCTCTCAATACTGGTAAAATAGAAGAGCAAGCAGAAAAAAATGATTTAAAAAATCTGAAGAAAGTCTAAGATTCATGCTGGGTAACATGAAAAGTAATAACTTAAGAATTATTGGCATTCCATAACAGGAAGAATTACAGAAGTCCACAGAAGATATAGTTGAAGAGCTTCTGGAAGAAATTTTTCCTAACATCTTGAAGGATGAGAAGATAAACATTCAAGAACCTGGAAGAAACACAGGAAGGATAGACCCTCAAAAGAAAATCACCGAGACATATCATAATCAAGCTCTCCAAAATCAAAGACAAGGAGAGAATCTTAAAAGCAGCCAGGGAAAAGAGAAGTGTTACCTACAAAGACATAATCTGACTTCTCAGCAGAAATCATGCGGGCAAGAAGGCAATGGGGAGACATATATAAAACCCTAAAAGAAAAAAATTGCCAACCAAGAATCATCTAGCCAGCAAAATTCTCAATCAAATATGATGGAGCAATCAAAATCCTGTTATTCCAGGATAAACAGAAGCTAAGCGATTTTGTTAAAGCCAATCCAGTTCTTCAAAATATCCTAAAGGGAGTTCTTTGGGATGAAAACCAGCAAGATAGACAACAACCAGAGATTGACAGACGTGGAAACACCACCTAGAACTTGGTTGATGGATAGCAGAGTTCAGAACAGAACAAAAATTACAGCAATGAATTCAGAGGACCTCTGAGGCTAACCAAAGATTAAAATATTATCAATGTCAAAGAAGGGAAAAATATAGGAACAGAGATCCAGGTGGTGAGGAGGTTGAGTAGATGGCAGGATACAATAGACTGTTTTAAACGCAGGGAAAACTTAACAGACTATAGGATTACCCCCCAAAAAATTAATATATCACAACTTACCATGAAAAAGAAGATCCAAACAGAATAAGTAAACATTAAAACAAAGAAGAAACTGACAAGAAATAGCACAAAAAAAAATTGAATGCAGGACAAGAAGGCATGCAGAACAAAGGAAAACCAGCACCACAAAAAATTAACATAATGACAGCAGTTAATCCATACTTATCAATAATTACACTGAATGTCAATGGATTAAATGCACCAGTGAAGAGACAGAGAGTGGCTGAATGGATAAGCACACAAGACCCTTCAATATGCTGCTTGTAAGAGACACACCTTACACACAAAGACAAAAACAGACTAAAAATTAAAGAATGGAAAAAAATATACCAAGCTAACTGCAACAATAAACAAGCAGGAGTGGCAATACTAATCTCTGATAAAATAAACTTTAAGGCAAAAACCACCATAAGAGATAAAGAAGGACACTATCTCATGATTACAGGGTCAATTGAGCAAGATGACATAACCATAATTAACATCTATGCTTCAAATGAAAGAGCACCAAGTTATATAAAGCAAACCTTACTAGAATTGAAGAAGGAAATAGATAAATCTACAATTATAGTGGAATATTTTAATACACCACTTTCTAAAAGGGCTAGAACAACCAGAAAGAAATTCAACAAAGCTACAGAGGAATCTCTGTATCAAAGAACAATCAACCAAATTGACCTCATAGATGTGTACAGAGCATTCAACCCAACAACAACACAATATACATTCTTCTCCAATACATATGGAACATTCTCCTGAATTTACTGTGTGTCCACTCACAAAGCAAGTCTCCATAAATTTACAAACATGAAAACGACAAAGCATCTTTTCAGACCACAATGCCATTAAATTAGAAATCAACAATAAGAAGATCAAGGAAATAAAGTTTAATATATGGAAACAGAATAACACCCTGTTGAAGAGCGACTAGCTAATGGAAGAAATTA
Source organism: Chrysochloris asiatica (assembly GCF_000296735.1). NCBI lineage: Eukaryota > Metazoa > Chordata > Mammalia > Afrosoricida > Chrysochloridae > Chrysochloris > Chrysochloris asiatica. Next base: position 8,188,063 of record NW_006408640.1, on the reverse strand, counting down.
AACGTGAATTCAGAAAGTTCCTAGAAACAAGCGAGAATGAAAACACAACATACCAAAATCTTTGGGACATGGCATTGACATGGTATTGAAAGGACAATTTATTGTGATAAACACACACATCCAAAAAGAAGAAATAATCAAAAGTAACACATTAACACAGCATCTCCAACAATTAGAAACAGATGGAGGGAACCTACAGTCACCAAAAGAAAAGAAATAATAAAGATCAGAGCAGAAATAAATGAGATAGAAAACAGGAAAACTATAGAAAGCATCAACAGGATAAGAAGCGGGTTCTTTGAAAGGATTAATAAAATTGACAAACCTAACAAAACAAAAGAGGGAGAAGACACAAATAATACACATTAGAAACCACATTGACCATGTCACAACGGTACCAAAGGAAACCAAAAGAATAATAATAGAATACTATGAAGAGTTGTACTCCAACAAATTTGAAAACTTTGAACAGATGGATACATTTTTAGAAAAACACCACCTACCTAAACTCACACACAGTGAAGTAGAAGACTTGAACAGATCCATAAAAATAGAAGAAATTGATTGGGTCATAAAAAAACTCCGAATCAAAAGAAGTCCAGGTCCAGATGGCTTCACTGGTGAGTTCTACCAGACATTCAGGGAAGAACTGTCAACAATTCTACTCAAATTATTTCAGAATATTGAGGAGGATGGAAAACTTCCTAATATATTTTATGAAGCAAGCATAACCCTCATACCAAGACCAGGGAAAGACATCACTAAGAAAGAAAACTACAGACCAATATCTCTCATGAACATAGATGCAAAAATTCTCAACAAAATCCTAGCCAACAGAATCCAGCAGCACATAAAAAATAATACATCATGACCAAGTGGGATTCATATCAGGGATGTGAGGATGGTTCAACATTAGAAAAACAATCAATGTAATCCACCATATAAACAAGAAACAAGAAAAAAAACAACACATGATCATATCGATTGAGGCAGAAAAGGCATTAGACAAAATCCAACATCCATTCCTGATAAAAGCACTCAATAAAGAAGGAATTGAAAGGAAATTCTTCAACATAATCATGAGTATATATACAAAACCAACAACCTATATCACTCTCACTGGAGAGAAACTGAAAGCCTTCCCTTTGCAAATGGGAACCAGAAAAGGATGCCCTTTGTCACCACTCCTATTCAATATTGTGCTCAAAGTCTTAGCCAGAGCTATACAACAAGATAAAGAAATCAAGGGCATCAGAATTGGCACAGAGGAAGTAAAACTCTCTCTAATTGCAGATGATGTGATCCTATATATAGAAAATCCCAAAGACTCAGTAAAAAAGCTACTAGACCTCATTGAAGGATTCAGCAAAGTGGCAGAGTATAAGATCAGCATCCAAAAATCAGTTGGATTTCTCAATACCAATAACGACAGTGCTGAAAAGGACATTTGGAAAACAATACCATTTACAATAGCCACCCAAAGGATGAAATATCTAGGAATAAATGTAACCAGAGAAACAAAAGACCTACACAAAGAAAACTACAGAACACTACCACAAAAAAACAAAAGAAACCTACAAAAATGGAAGAATATACCATGTTCCTGGATAAGAAGACTTAACATTGTGAAAATGTCAATACTGCCCAAAGCAATTTACACATATAATGGAATCCCAATCCAGATTCCAGCGACATTCTTCAAAGAGATGGAAAAAACAATTACAAATTTATATGGAAAGGAAAGAAATCAAGGATAAGCAAAGCACTGCTTAAGAAGAAGAATAGGGTGGGAAGCCTCTCGTTCCCTGATTTCAAAATTTACTACATGGGGACAGTGGTCAATATATCCTGGTACTGGTATAATAAAAGATACCCTAATCAATGGAACAGACTTGAGAAGCCAGAAATTAACCCATCCACATACAGCCAACTGATTTTTAACAAATTATCTAAGTATTGCATGGGGAGGAGATGGTCTCTTCAACAGATGGTGCTGGCAGAGTTGGAAAGCTATTTGCAAAAGACTGAAACAAAACCTTTACCTCATGCCTTATACAAAAATCAACTCAGCATGTGAATCCCAGAATTACAAAGATTATCAATGAAAAAATAGGGAAAAATGTGAGAGCTCTAATATGGGGCATACACAGACTACCAAACATTTTGAAACTTACATAAAGAAAAATAGACAAAATAGATCAATGGGACATACTAAAAATGAAAAACTTATGTGCATCAAAATACTTCATCAAAAGAGTAAAAAGAGAGCCCACAGAATGGGAAAAAATCTTTTGCAATGACACATCAGATAAGGGACTAATTTCCAAAATATATAGGAACCTACAACACCTCTACAAGAAAAAGACAAATAACCCAATTAAAAAATGGGCACAGGATATGAATAGACACTTCACCAAGGAGGAGATAAGGGCAGCCAACAAACATAAGAAATGCTCACAATCACTAGCCTTGATGCAAATCAAAACAACAATGAGATATCATCTCATACCAGCAATAACAGCAAAGATAAAAAAAGTAGAGGACAATGAGTGTTGGAGAGGATGTGGAGAGACTGGGACCTTCCTACATTGCTGGTGGGTTTCAAAATGGTCCAACCACTCTGGAAAACAATATGGCGCTTCCTCAGAAGGTTGAAAATAGAGACCTTATGATCCAGCAATTCCTATACTTGGGATTTATCCACAAGAAATACGAGCCATAAGGTGAGTAGATATACGCATGCCAATGCTCATAGCAGCACTGTTTACAATAGCAAAACGATGGAGACAGCCTAAGTGCCCATCTATGGAAGAATGGATAAACAAATTTGATACATACACACAATGGAATACTACGCTACCCTGAAAAATAACAAGGAAGCAGCAAGCCATCACATAACATGCATGAACCTTGAGGACATTATGCTGAATGAAATCAGTCAGTCATAAAGAAGAAATATGGCATAGAGTCATTATTGTAAAAGATTAAGAAAAAGCATCCACACTAAAAGAGGGATTTTTTTTTAATCTTTTATTTTTAATTTTTATTATCTTTGTTGTTGTTGTTGGTGGTTACTGGAGTGTATGAGGTAGGGTGAAGGGAGGGAGGGGTGTGTGGAGCACACGGTAGTGAATAGGTCCAGGATTGTGGAACACAGGGTATGGAATAGACACAGGATAGTTTGATGCTGGAGGTGAGGGAGAAGGGACTCCTGTGGTTCAGAAGGGAATGATTGCTATCAGGTCTGACAGTGAGTGTTGGAAAGGTAAATGTAAATGTTTGGTAACAAAAGGAGGGGAAACGGCTGATTTTGTAGTCCAGGAGTGGAGATCCCTGGAACCATCAAGGGAGAAAAGCGAAGTAGGAGACCATGCCCAGAGAGGCAGTGACACTAGGGATGGAGGCAGAGGCAATGATGTGAACAGAATGAACGGCTGGAGACTCTGAACTCAGGGAGGGAGAAGAATTGTGTGCTGGCGGTTGGGGGCAGGTGTGTGGGGTGTACCGTTTGGGTGTTTGAAGATACATGCAGGAGATTGTGATCATTACAATGAAACAAAGTACAATAGGATGAATGTAAAGATAATGTTCACCCATGTAAATTAACACATAATTTACAATAAATATTTTAAAAAAGAAAAAGTATAATGGTGGGACTCCTCTTCAGTATTGTGCTGGAAGTGTTAACAAAAGCTATATGGTGAGAAAGGGAAATTAAAGGCATCCAAGGAGCTCTGGTAGCGTAGTGGTTACGAATCGGGCTGCGAACCTTAAGGTCAGCGGTTCGAAACTACCAGCAGCTCCGCGGGAGAAAGATGAGGCTTTCTACTCCCGTAAGGATTTACACCCTCGGAAACCCTGTACAGGGTCGCTATGGGTCAGAACCGACTCGACGGCACTTAACAACAACAACAACAAGTTGGCAAAGACAGCAGCAGCAGCAGCAAGTTGGCAAAAAAGATGTAAAATGTTCTCTATTTGCTGAAAGTATGGTTGTATACACTGAAAATTGTAAAGACTTGATAAGAAAATGTTGGAATTTATTGAAAGATTCAACAAAATGGCAGAGTACAAAGTCAGCATACAGAAACTAGACAGATATAAACAGGACTCTGAAAAGGAAAGCAGGTAAACACTACCATTTATAATAATCATCCGAAAGATGAAATATTTGAGACTAAATCTAACCAGAGAAGCAAAAGACCTATACAAAAAATTTACAAAACTCTACTACAAGAAACCAAAAGAGACTTATGAAAATGGAAGAAAATAGCATGCTCATGATTAGGAAGACTTAACATTGTGAAGATTCCAAAACTACCCAAAGTAATCTATAGATATAATGCAATCCCAATACAGGTTCCAACATCACTCTTCAAAGAGACCAGTTTTTCAACTAATCACTGATTTTATATGAAAAGGAAAGAGACCTTGAATAAGAAAGCATTACTTAAGAAGAACAAAGTTGGAGGCCTCTCACTTCCTGATCTCAAAAGCTATACACAATCATTTTGGTCAAAACAGCTTGGTACTAGTACATGAAAGATACGTGGATCAATGGAACAGAATTGAGC
>NW_006408640.1:8173344-8183214 GCF_000296735.1 Chrysochloris asiatica | reverse complement strand
CCTAAAAATTAGACATTTACCATGCATCAAAAAAAGAGAGCTCACAGACTTGGAAAATTTGTTTTTCAATGCAGTATCAGACGAGGGGACTAGAAAACAACAGCACATCTACAAGAAAAATACAAATAGCCTAGTTAAAAAATGGCCAGAGGACATGAATAAACACTTGACCAAAGAAGACATTCAGGCAACCAACAAACATATAAGAAATGCTCATGATCATTAGCCATTAGTGAGATGCAAATCCAAACAGCATTAATAGCAAAGTTGAAAACAACCGAAAATAACAAATAGCAAGGGAGTGGAGAGACTGGAACCCTCCTACATTGCTGATGGGACTGTAAAGTTGTGTAACTATGTTGGAAAACAATGATGCTTCCTCAAAAAATTGGAAATAATAATTCTGTATGACCTAGCAATTTCTCTACTTCCTATATATCCACAATAAATAAGAGCCATGACACAAGTAGATCAATGCACCTATCCATATTCATCTCAGTACTATTCACAATAACCAAATGATGGAGACATTCTAAATGCCCATCAATGGAAGAATGAATAAACAAACCTTGGTACATACACAAATGTATGTTTTGTGGAAGAATAATGATGAATCTGTGTAACAGCTCATGACATAGATGAAGCTAGAGGACAATATGCTAAGTGAAATTGTTGTTATTGTTGTTGGTGTTAGTTACCGCCAGTTGGTTCTGACTCATAGTGACCTTTTATGCAGATCAGAATGAAACACCATCCAGTGTTGCACCACCCTTACAATTGTTGTTACGCTTGATCCATTGCTGCTGCCACTGTACCAATTCTTCTCCTTGGGGTCTTCTTTTTCACTCACCCTCCACTTTATCAAGCATGATGTCTTTCTCCAGGGACTGATCCCTCCTGATTATATGTCTGAAGTGTAAGAGATGAAGTCTCCTCACCCTGGCTTCTGAGGAGCACTCTGGCTGTACATATTACAACACAAATTCATTTGTTCTTCTGACAGCCAATGGTATTTTCAATATTCTTCTCCAACACCATAATTCAAATGCATCAATTCTTCTACAGTCTTCCTTATTCATTGTCCAACTTGCACACAAATGTGAGGCTATTGAAAATACCATAGTCCTCAAATCAATGTCTTTGTTTTTCAGCACTTTGAAGAGATCTTGTGCAGCAGATTTGCCTAATGCAATATGTCATTCAATTTTCTTGACGGCTGCTTCCATGACTGTTGACAGTGGATCCAAGTAAAATGAAATATTTGAGAACTTCAATAAACTTTTCTCCATTTATTGCTATTTACTGGTCAAGTTGTGAGGATTTTTGTTGTCTTTACATTGAGATACAATGCATACTGAAGCTGTGTTTTTTATCTTCATCAGTATTTTATGTTTTCTTTGCTTTCAGCAAGCCCCATTGTATCATCTGCACATTGCAGGTTGCTAATGAATCTTCCTCCAATTCTGATGCTATGCTCTTCTTTATATAATTGGTGTTGTTGTTAAGTGCCGTCAAGTTGGTTCCAACCCATAGAGACCTTGTATAGGGTTTTCAGGGAGCGGCTGGTGAGCTTGAATTGCAACATTGGTGCTTAGAGCTCACTAACCGCTTCTTGTAAACCTATACAGTGTCTCAATCAGTCAGAACGGACTCGACGGCATTCAACAACAATACCAACAATGAATGTGAAGGAGCACACAGCAGGCAGAATGATGAAAACTTCCTAGACAATACCCAACACCTTGAGTCAATGAGTTGTTGGGCCTGGAGGCTCAGGATCATCGTCTCAGGGAATCCCATGATTGGTTGGCATAACATAGTCCAAAAAGACAGTGATCTACATCTTACTTTGGTGAGTAATGACTGGGATATTAAAAGCTTGTGAGTGGTCATCTAAAGTGCAACTATTAGTCTCTTCAAGTAAGAAAGAAAGAAGAATGATGAAAATGGAAGATTCTGGGAATCAACTAGGTCACTGAACTATTGGATCACGTCTACATCAATATCCATGACTCTGAGACCAGAAGAAGTAGATGGTGCCTGCCTACTACCACCAACTGCTCTGGGAAGGATCACATTAGAAAGTACTGCATAGAGAGGGAGAAAATATGTAATGTGTAACAAGACTCAAAATTATAAAAAGGACCAGGCTTATTGGTCAAAAGAGATTTGAGGAACCGAGACTATGGCACTTGGCCACCCTTCAGGTCTGGAACTTAACTCAGCCTTCATAACCCAATTTTCAGCCGAGCAGTAGATAGGTATATAGGAGAGACAGCAACACTAGTAAGGCACGCTCACCATGGAATGTACCATAGACTCAGTTCTGACCCAGAATGACCCTCTGCACAACAGAAAAAAATATTGTCCTGTCCTGCACCATCCTTAACATTTGTTATATTTTAGCCCATGGTTGCTGCTTCTCTGTCAATTAATCTCTTTGGAGGTCTTCCTCCTTTTAACCTACTCTTCATTTTACCAAGCATGATGTCCTTCTTTAGGGACTGGTCCCTCCTGACAACATGCCCAAAATACCAGAGGCAAAGTCTTGTCATCCTGGTGTCTAAGGAGCATTCTATTCTAAGAGAGTTTTCTTTGTTCTTCTGGCAGTCCATGGTACTTTGCCAACTCTTTGCCAACTCCATAATTTAAATGCATTTATTCTTCTGTGGTCTTCCTTATTTGTTGTCCTTATATTTTCCTTTATTCAGAGTCCTAAAACTGCAATTTTTTCAGGGTCTGTGTTTGAGAGCATTTAGAAAAGCACATATTTCAGCTATTAGCAGGTGTCTAAGCTACACTTAAAGGAGCTCTGGTAGCATAGTGGTTACAAATCGGCCTGCAAACCCAAGGTCAGCAGTTTGAAACAACCAGCTGTTCTGCAGGAGAAAGATGAGGCTTTCTGCTCCCGTAAAGATTTACAGCCTCGGAAACCCTGTACAGGGTCACTTTGAGTTGGAACCGATTCCACGGCACATAACAACAACAAGCTACACTTGGTGCAAGGTTGGTGGTTCAAGCTCACCAGTCACTCCTCAGAAACCCTATACAGGGACGCCATGGGTCGGAACTGACTCGACGGCACACAACAACAATCTATACTTGGAGTCCTGGTGTGGCACTGTGGGCGAATGCATCAAACTGCAAAGTTGTTTGAACTGCAAGGTCAATCATTCAAGCTCACCAGCTACTCCTGAGAAACCCTATACAGGGTGGCTATGGGTCAGAATTGACTCAATAGCACTTAACAACAACAAAGCTACCCGTGGAGTACAGGGTCGCTATGGGTTGGAACTTACTCAACGGCACTTAACAGCAACACCAAGCTACAGTCATCATTAGAATTCTGCAGTAGGCTTAGCTTTCATGTTTACTGAAAAGTAAGACAAAAATGGGTGACACCGTTTTTATTTCCTAATAAAGAAAACCTGGACATTCATATGCAAAGACCAGAATTGTAGTGTAAATAAAGTCAATAATGCATTTCTCAGTTGCAAATTATCAACATACTGGGCAATACTTTTAGTTAACAGATTTCTAAGACACCCTCCTACTCCAGGGAATGGCTCTAAAATTAACCTTTGTTAGAGCCCTGGGTCACCACTGGTCGCTTAGTTTGTCCAACTCTGCTGATTTCTATGTTGCTACAATACTGGAAGCTAGGCCAATGATATTTCAAATACCAGCAAGGTCAACTCTTAGTTTTTAGACTAAGACAGACTAAGAAGAAAGGACTGGAAATCTACTTCTGAAAATTAGCCAATGAAAATATATGCGTCACAACAGAATATTGTCCAATGTAGTATTGGAAAACCAGGCTACGAGGTTGGAAGGCCTTCAAAATATACCATGGTGACAACAATGACTCAAGCGGACCAACAGTCATGAAGATGGGGCAGGATGAGACACCTCATTTTGTTCTGTTGTGCCTGGACCTGACTCAATGGCAAATAATAGTACAACAGAGCCCAAGGCAGAGCTTTAAATCTTTAACTCAGGGAGAACATTTATGAAGAAAAGGGACTAAGGTAATCAAGCCAGGTTTGTTTGTTTTTTTGATTATCTGAATTCCTATGGAATTTAGCATCTAATTTGTTTTGAAGACTATACCAATTATCTTTTACCAGATTATCTTCCTTAAATACCAGATGTTTCAAGTGAACCTCTACCAGATAATAGTCAATTTATACCTGAATTCTTTAACAACTACCAGTAAGGCAGTTAGGTAGTACACATTGTAATATAAAATGTATCATCCCTTGCCTATACCAGAGGGAAGTGAACAACAGGGAACCTTAAAGAGGAATAAATCAGCTTTTCAGGAAGGATAATTACTACAGAGGTATGAAAGTTGTTGTTAAGTGCCGCCGAGTCATTTCTGACTCAGAGAGACCCTGTATAGGGTTTCCAAGGAGTGACTGGTTATAGGTTTGAAAGCCAGTGCTTATCCTATAGCACTGCACCAGGACATAAGTATTCTGATATTAATCATTGATACACACACACAATTTCACACATATAAGTCTACGGCCAGGTCATGTGACACTCCCCTTGTCCTTTCTTTACTCAGGAGTCCTCTGCTTAGGTAGTAAAACTTTTGTGATTGAACTAATGAGCTGGCTTAAAAGAAATTTGGCTTACAGGGAAAGCAGTTGCATCCTGGTTGCAGGAGGACCATAACCTAAATTACAAATAGCTTTGTAACTCACCCATAAAAAAACTACGGTCTTGAAATCTCGATACAAGCAGGGACCAGCTTAGGATCCTTTAATGAGAACCATTGGTGCAAGTCAAACTTCTTAAATTTCAGTACAGACATTAAAGAAGGAAGCAAAACATACGTAGTAGGGAAAATAAACAGATTTGAAGGCTAAAGCACAGCGTATGTCTTTCTTCTCTGAGAGGCTAAAAATGTCCTCCCTTCAAAGCCAGAAGGGCAAGCTTAACAGCCAAGAATTTAAAATAAACTAATCCATGTGAAGGGTCACACACCACATGTACTGGTCATAATTCACAACTTGTTTCAGGGGAAACTTCCTCACTCTCCCCATGTTGCCAGCTCACTGAAGATTTGTTTGACATGAGAGTTTGAATTGTAATTTTTATGATCTTTCCACGAAGTTTGAGTTATCAAGAATGGCTAAATGAGCAATTACTATTTATGAAAAGGTAGGTTTCAATTGCTAGAGGAATTAATTAAATATGATTATATATAATTAATTTTATAAGGACATTAGTGTTCTCCAGAGCTTAGAGTCCTGGTGTGACACTGTGGGTTAATGCGCTGGACTGAAAAGTCAGTTTGAACTGCAAGGTCAATGGTTCAAGCTCACCAGCTGCTCCTTGGAAACCCTATACAGGGTCTCTGGGGGTCAGAACTGACTTGATAGCACTTAACAACAGCAACAAAGCTTGTAGAGAGATGATTCCGGACATAAGACACTGCTGGTCATAATTCCACCTTCTTTCTTGTTAACAATCCTCCAATTTATACAGGTTTAAGATGGTCTCGTGCTTGAAGAAACACTGCGTTCTTTCCATGGAGTGAATCTTGATACATTTCAAGTTGGTCATGGCAGTTCTATACTGCTTGCCAGTGATTGGTTTAAATACTGGTTTGTGACCCAATTATTTTCTTACAAACATTATCGAGACATATTTTACATCATATATAATAAAAATGAACAATTTTAAGTGTACAAGATTGACAAATGTTAAGTGTCCTGTAACCTCTGCCGTGTTCATCATTTAAAATCTTTTCCTCACTCCCAAATGTTCTTTGGTGGAATGCCCCATTCTAATCTTTTGCCAATTTTTGAAAATTGAGATGTTTGTCTTACATGCGTTATTAGAGTCCTTTATATAGTCTAGATATAAACTATCATATATACTTTAAAACTATTTTCTCCCCAATATCTATGCTTGTCTTTTCATTTTCTTAGTAGTGATTCCTTTTTTTAATTTTATTTTAAATAAATAGATTAATTTTGTTTGTTTTGTTTTGTTTTGGCTCGTTTCAGTTTATTGCATGAAGGAGTTACACTAGTCCAAGTTAAACGTGGACCCCAAATAGTTACATTATACAAGCTGTGAGGTTTTAAACTTGTGACAAGGGACAAAGGGAAATTTTCTACTCGTTGCAAGGAAATCCTCACTTAAGCGTCAGTGAGCCACAAGCACTTAAAACCCATGAACCGTCAGCTGGTCATCCTTAGCCAGTCCAATCTCTACAGGAACTGGCATATGTTCTTGCGCTGGTCACCCTGTAGCTGAATTACTTCTCCATATTCTGGATGCTCAATTACAGTACCATTGCAGGCAAATTTCTTCTTAAACGCCTTCGCTGGTGTCTTTTTATGGTAATCATCAGCGATCCCTTGGACAGTAGTGTCTTCCTGCCGTTTCTCTGTTGAATTCTTATATGGATATAATCCTCAGTCCCAGCAGGAAGCAGGTCATCATCCTTTTGCATCATCAGCAGAGGGGTCGAAAGAGTGGAGATTCTGAATAGTGGACATACGATACGATTCCTTTTTCTTGGTGGAAATGGCCTGCGGAAGTTGGCGGCGGGAGAAGGCGGTCTACGGTGGACCAGCATCTGGAAGCTAGGGGGCTTGAGAGGCTGGCTGCTGAGCTCTTGGCAGCAGCTCAGTGACTGGGCTGAACAGATTACTTTTTAGGAAGATTTGAGATTTTCAGAAAAATTAAGCAGCTAGTATAGAAAGGTCCCATATAGCACTCATTTCCCCCTGTTATTAATATCTTCCATTAGTATGGTGATGGTTGTGGCTAAGAGCCATTGAGTCAGTTCCAACTCATAGCGACCCTGCAGAGGATTCCCAAGGAGCGGTTGGTGGGTTTGAAGTGCCAACTTTGCAGCTAGCAGTCCAGTGCTGATCTTACAGTGCCACACCAGGACATTTGTTATAATTAATTAACAAACTTTGATATATTATCATTAACTTGTTGTTAATGTGCGGTTGAGTCGATTCCGACCCATAGCGACCCTGTACAGGGTTTCCGAGGCTGTAAATCTTTACGGGAGCAGACAGCCTCATCTTTCTCCCTCGGGACCGCTGGTAGTTCGAACTGCCAACCTTGAGGTTCGCAGCCTGATCATTAACTAGAGTTTACAATTTATTTATGTTTACATTTGTTCATATTTTCTTTGTTTCCACCATACATCCTTTCCCCACATCCATCATACCGTCAGGATTCCACACTGTATTTCTTTTCCATGTCCCCTTAGGATCGTGGTTCAAACCCACCAGCCACTCCTTAGAAACCTACCCAGGGTCACTGTGAGTCAAACCGACTTGATGGCACTTAACAACAATAACAACAACAAGGCTCCTTTTAGCTGCAACGGTTTTATGATGTCACTTCATAGATGTAGTTCTATGATCTATTTCAAGTTACACATGTATATGATGTGAAATAAGGGTGGAGATTAATATTCTTGTATATAGCTATTTAATTGTTCCAGTAATATTTGCTGAAAAAATAGTTCTTTACCCTCTCTAATTTCTTTAGGCTCAAATCTATATAGAAAAGCCAGATTTTTTATTAATAAAAACAGTTATGTGTACCAAGTGATGGGCTAACATTTCCCCTATATTAATTCATTTACTACTAACAAAGGTCTTATGTGAGAGATGTTAATTCAGATGAGACTAATAGAATTTATATAATTTACGTAAGGTCACATTTAGTAAGTGGCAGATTTAGATTTGATCCTGGTAGACATTTAAGCTTGTCTAATACACACATACACACACACACATACTATATATAGGGAGCTCTGGTAGCATAGTGGTTACGAATTGGGCTGCAGACCTTAAGGTCAGCAGTTCGAAACTACCAGCCGCTTCGCGGGAGAAAGATGAGGCTTTCTACTCCTGTCTAAATATGCAGCCTTGGAAACCCTGTACAGGGTTGCTATGGGTCAGAATCGACTCGACGGCAATTAACAACAACAATAACAACTCTCTCTCTCTCTCTCTATATATATATATATCAGTCCTAGTGTGGTACTGTGGGAAATAGGTACTGGACTGCAAACCACAAGTTCAGCAGTTCAAACCCACCAGCTGCTCCTCAGAAACACTGTACAGGGTAGCTGTGAGTTGGAGCCAACTTCACAGCACACAGCAACAACACATATATATATTCATGTGTATAATGAGTTGGAACCGACTCCAGGGTACTTAACAACAACAACAACATATATATGTATGTTTATATGTTGGGATCAAATATAGTTCCTTCCACTGTTGCTATCTATTTTGCTTTTTGTTTTTCTTTTCGATTTAATGGAAAAATCCTAAAGTATCCTTTACCTTCCAGAAGCAAGTATAATAATTTTTACTAAAGTAATTGTTACTACTACCCGAATTGTTTTCTAAATTTGGTTATGGGCAAGAATATAATTTCCTTTCAGAAAATATCAATCCTTTCTTGGAAATCTGCTTGAAGAAATATGCAGGAATTAGATTTTGCCTGGAAAGAGTTAAGACTTTGACCCAAGAATCTAATCCTAACAAGGCTACATCCCCCCCCCCCCCCGAATATATACATACCTGTTTTAAATGATGTGGAAACTATGACGGAAAAGCCACCAGAGCCATAAGTGACATGAATCTGTCTCTCAACACTCAAAGGCAAAGGAAAAGAGTTACTAATACAATCGTGAAATCCAGGGGTGCTTGGACAGAGATAAAAGACATTCTCATGAAGGGTGCCTTGGGGATCATGCCAACAAGACACAGGAAGTGGATGAGCATGAAAGACCCTCTTTGACACAGAGTCGATTAAAATGTAGGGGGCAAGACAATCTTCTGTCTGTATTTTTTTTTTTTGAGGAAGAAAATAAAAGATTTCCTAACAAAGTTCTTCCCTCTCACGTGGTCTGGAGTCTGAAACACCAAGAACAACTGCTTGCTTTTGGAAGCAGGATGGGAAGATTAAAACCAGAGAGTTGGTCTCTCTGCTGCTATTGTAACATAATGTTATCTAGGTAACAAATTATGACGCCATCTCACCAGGGTGTCTTCCTCCTCCTGGCCCAACTTGTTACAGTTCCCACACTGCTCCTCTCTGAACTGGAGACAGTGGTGACAGTGTGCCATCAGGGTTCAGTCTAGTGCATAGTCAGTCATGTCAGTACCCCTAGCAATAATGTGATATTTTTCTTTAGCACTTTATGATCTACAAGCATTTTCACATTCATTATCTCATATTAGCCATATGATAAAGCTATCTGGTGTTGTTGTCCTTATTTTATAGATGATACAACTGAGGCTCAGTGGAATCCCAGTAGCTTGTACTCTCTGAGTGGTAAGATAATTGTACTACCTTTCTAGTGCTGAGTAACAAATGGTGACAAATTTAGTATCTTGAAGTAACATATTTTTATTAACTCACAATTCTGTAGGTCAGAAATCTGGGTGAGCTCAACTGGGTGAGCCCTGTTCTGTCTGACGAGTTCTAGCAGATGAACTGGAGAAGTAGAGCAGAGACTAGAGGACCCTCTAATGTTGAGCAACCAATCCACTAACAATGTGAGCTAATCATCGCCTTGACCTATGGGATTATTGTTTCTTCTTCAAGGAAAGGAGATGTAAACAAAAAAACAAAAAGTGGATATAGAGAAAAAGTGTTTGTCTTTCCTTGTATGGAAACCAAGAATTTCTAAGTCTTATTTCCTCACTTTTCACATAGCAATGCATCTTTTGTTCCACCTATTCCAGAGTACCCAGCCTAGACTGGACATTTGTATTTCTTCAGAAACAATTCATCCCACATATGGATATTTAGGTTATTTCCAAAATTTGGATCTTAAAACATATGATCAATGATGGACATTCTTAA
>NW_006408640.1:8169065-8172605 GCF_000296735.1 Chrysochloris asiatica | reverse complement strand
TATATATATATATAAAACTATCAACTGAAAAACATTATTTCTGATATATGTGAAGTTTGAATATTAAAATATAAATGAGGTAAAAACTTTGGAGATATGCTTTTTAAATCCTTAGATTTTTTAATCCTTTCTAGATTTGTGATACTTCCAGTATCAAAAAGTACAAACATTTTTTACAATTTGAATTGTATTTCCAAATCTGTGTTACAGAAAGAATTTACTACTTTAATGCCTTTTAGATATTAAAGAAAATTAAACCTGAGACAAAGTTTAACTTCTAATGTTCTGTTGGTAGAGGCGGTGGGATTCTACCTAAGAAGAACAAGTTGTTGTCAAGTCAGCTCGTGGCCACCTCATGTTTTCTGGTTCTGTGCCATTTTCATAATTATTGTTCATATGTTTCAGTCCATTGTGACTGTTGTGTCAATAGAGTGACAAGAGGTAAGAGGAAAAAGGAAATAGGAAATTAAGAAAAATGCAAATAAAAGAGATATATCACCTATGGGTAACAGCTTCATGCAGATACTCAACCTTTGTCATAGGAAAATCTTCAGTCAGGTCATGTTGGGAGGAAGAAGGTGAGACATCAACTACCAGCAGTAGCTGATCGTTGATCAAAGCTTACCCATGAGATGTTAACTTCCCTTCCCTTGCAGCTAGTGTCACCCCTGGGCATCTATCTGCAGGGGAAGCTGGATCCCAGGCCCATTGCACAGCATCTGCATTCAAAAAAGTAGTAGGAGGCCCCAGAACCCCAATGCTCCAGGATTGTTGCCAGAGCAATGCAGGTCATACTAGGTCTTTCCACAGGAGAGCCTGTCATGGATTGCATTGCTTCTTCCCCAAAACATGTGTCAACTTGGCTGTGTGAGGCACCACCCTTAATCCCATCAAAGCCCTGATGATATAGAGTGAATTTCCCTGGGGTATAACCTGCACCACCTTTGATCTTACCAAGAAATTAAAGGAGAGACCAGTAAGCAGAGATCAGGAGGACTTACTACCACCAAGAAAAAGAACCAGGATTGGAGCTTGTTCTTTAAAGCCAGATCTCTGTGCTGCAAATCTCCTGGATCCGGGGAAAGATTGATGTTAAGACACATGGCAAGCTCTAAGAAATGCCAGATCCACAGATGCTGAAAGGAGATGAGGATCTTTTTCCTAAATGATGAGCTAACAGAAAGAGAAAACCTTCCCCAAGTGCTGGCACTGGGAACTTGGGCTTCTAGCTTCCTAACCTGTGAGAGAAAAGATTTATATTTGTTATCTACTTGTGGTATTTCTGTCATAGCTGCACTGGAGAATGAACTCAAAGGCCAAGGCAACATGTAGTGCTAAGGGGTGAGGGGATTCTTACAGCACCACAAGTTTTCCATTGAACAAGAAGTGAATGGAGAGAGCAAACAAGATGGCAGATTGGGTGGAAGTGCAGTAAGGAGCTCCATCAGCAACAGCACAGAATACCCGACCCAGCAGGCTCAGGGGATGGCCCCAGAACTCTGAACCTTATATAAAGGAATATTTATAAGGTTGGAAGGCTTACAGCTGGGGGCAGAAGCAAGAAATCCATTGCTTTCTAGTTTGGGATGCTCAGTTGCTCCAGGAGCTACCATCTTGGGTGAGGCCAAGCAGGGGAAGGATCAGAGCTGCCACAGATGCCTGGCAGAACTGCAGAGATAAAGATGGGTCTAGTGAAAAGAGATGGGGATAAGATTGGTAAAATTCAATAGGGAATAATTGTTATCATGACTAATTGGGACTGTCACAATTGTAAAGGTAGAAGTTTTGTAGCAAAAAAAGAGGAGTGGTTAATCTTATAGTCCAGAAACAGAGGACCCTAGGACCATCAAGAGAGGAATGCTCAAGCAGAATGTGGGACCTTATCCAGAGAAGCAGCAGTGCCAAAGATGGAGACAGAGATGGAGGCATGGAGAGGGGGAATGGTTGAGGACTCTAGCTTCATGGACTAAGAAGAGAGGGACTAAGAGCTGGTGGCCAGGAGCAGACTTGCAGAATGTGCCCTTTGGAGATGTATATTATTATATATGCCTGAGTGGTTTTCTGCTTGTTTGTTTTTTAAAAAAGCTAAAGTGGATAGAGAGAAATACTGTTAGCTGATGGTACATGGAGGGGATTACAATCAATGTAATGAAACAAGGTGTATGATTTGTTGAATATAAAGCTGATGATCTGCCCTATAAACTTTCACTCAATCCACAATAAAACCTTAAAAAATGTATATACATAATGTATATATATATATATACATATATATGTATATAGATACATATATATATATAGTCTCTTAAAAAGAAAAAAAGAAGTGAGTGGCATGGGAGACAGATAAGAAATGCAAAACTAAGTAAATGCACAAAAATATCGACAGTGTGTGAAATATGATGTCTTTAAATTTTTTGTCAGTAGGATACAGAAAAATATGTATAGTTGTTTATATTTGCATTTTATGACATAATGTTGAAAAACACATTACTGCTCACATATATTTTGTCTTTTTTTAATTACTCGGTGGAATATGTTTCTATTAGGATATTTATGATATCAAAACCTACTACACATACCCATTTGACATAGCTTTGATGGCTTGATGATCAGAACCCAAGTACAGGAAGATAAAGAAATTTAATAAAGGAAGCAAACTGCTACAATTATTGATGTAGTGGCTCAAAATACCAACTGAGAGGGAAGGAATCTTCACATCAAGGATCAAACCTATCCTCTCTGTACACAGGCAACTTAAGCATTGGCTACCTAAAATGGGAAGGAGCTCTGGTAGCATAGTGGTTACGAATTGGGCTACTAACCTCAAGGTTGGCAGTTTGAAACCATTCCATGGGAGAAAGATGAGGCTTTCTGGTCCCATAAAGATTTACAGCCTCAGAAACCCTGTGCAAGGTTACTATGAGTGGGAACCGACACCACGGTACTTAGCAACAACAACCTAAAATGGGGGTGGGGTGCATTGGGTGGCTTACAAATTTTCAAGAGGGAATTTTGTTTCAGAGCATGCAGGGGAAGCTAGAATCCCCACTGAATAATTTTCCTCTTGTCTAGTTGGGTGGATGAAAGGAGATGGGGATGGGGTTCATTGATTCAATAGTGAGTAGTTGTTATCATACCTAATTGTGATTGTCACAACTTTAAAGGTAGAAGTTGTGTAACAAAAAGGGGGGAGTAGTTAATCTTACATTCCAGGAACAGAGGACCCTAGGACCATCAAGATAGGAGAGCATGAGCTGACATGGGACCCTAACAGCAGCACCAGAAATGAGAAACCAGAAGTAAATCCACCCACCTATGGACAACTGCCACCACTTGTCTGTCAGTTTGTCAAACTGTGGTGACTTGAGTGTTGCTGTCTTGCTAGAAGCTATGCTACTAGAATTTAAATTCTAGTAGGGTCACCTATCATGTACATGTTTCAGCTGAGCCCCAGACAAAGGCAGAGTAAGGATAAGGAGAGACAGAGTACTTCTAAATGAAAATGTTAGGAATAGCATTGGAACATTATCAGATATAGTG
>NW_006408640.1:8166619-8167608 GCF_000296735.1 Chrysochloris asiatica | reverse complement strand
AGGCAAAGCAGATCCAGGACACAGCTCCAAAACTCAGAACCACAGAGATAGGAATATTTTAGAAGTTTGAAGGCTTATAGGTTATGGAAATTGGAGCTGAAGTAAAAAATTGTGTACTTTTGAATCTGCATGGCAGATTCAAATGGTAAGACCAAATGGCAAGACCAAACGGAGGGAGCATAAACACCACGGAAAAATGCCATGGGAACCTTGGGACAAAGGTGGACAATATACTTTGTCAGTTTTGCTTTGCTCTGATTTTCTTTCTTTTCTTTTCTTTTTTTTTTTTTTTGGTATCTGGTCATTGGTGCACCCACTGTTTGCCCACCAACATTCTGGTGACTAGAGGGGGAGCCTGAGCGTGTGGTCATCCACCACCCTCACCACTGGTGGGTTCTTCTGCCATGCATGCACACAGATACTCAGCCCAAGAGCAGGCCCTGAACTTTTCTTATTTGTTTGTTTTTTGTTCTGTTTTTTTGACATGGGAAAGAGCAGGAGAGGGCTGTAGGGAGGGAAAGAGAGTTTAAAAGAAAAACAGCCCAAAGTTTGAATAGGAGCCTGAGGTGTAGCATAACAGCCAACAGTGGCATCTTGGAATCTCTCAGGCAGCTTTGAAGGCAGAAAGCTGAAGAGATGACATTAAAGTCATACTCATATTAGGCTACAATTTTCTTTTCCCCTTCTTTTTCTTCTCTCCCTTTTCTGTGATTAGAGACTGCAGTATTCACTCTAGTTTTTGTTGCTGCTGCTTTTAGCCTTTTTCTTTCTTTCTTTTTTTTCCCCGCTGGTGTTGTTTTGCTGTTATATGCCCACCCATCTGCCTTTTGGGGGAATGTTTGTCTCTCTATATTACACAAGAAGGGACAGCAATTGCTGCCATATAGTCAAGCTACAAAAACACTATAAAACACCAAAACCCAGGCAAGAACCAATACCAACTGCCATATACCAGGGAAACAGACAACACCTGTGAAAGTTACTCTGAG
>NW_006408640.1:8157196-8159894 GCF_000296735.1 Chrysochloris asiatica | reverse complement strand
TGTCGATGTTCAACCATTTCAAGAGATAGCATATGATTAAAAATAGATATTACTGAAGAAAGAAGCCCAGGCCACACTGGGAAAAAGCTAAACTAATGGAATTGATGGGAGGAGGAGTGGGACTATATTCCCTAATGTATATAGATATCGTTGTTGTTAAGTGCCACCAAGTCAGTTCCAACTTATAGCAACCCTAGTACCCTGTATAGGGTTTCCGATGAGGGGAAGAGTTGAATTGTTGACCTTTAGTATGGTGTGGTGCTGTGGGTTAATGTGATGGATTGCAAAGTTGGTCTGAACCACAAGGTTGGCAGTTCATGTTCACCAGCCACTCCTCGGAAACTTTATACAAGATCGATATTTGTCAGAACATATATATGTTGTTGCTGCTAAGTGCCATCTCTGATTTATAGCAATCTTCTATAGGGTTTCTGAGGAGCAGCTGGTGTGTTTGAACAGCCACCTTGTGGTTCAAACTGACCTTTCTACAACAACACACCAATATAAACACTGGACTGCTAGGTCAGTTTGAACCACAGGGTCATTGGTTTAAACTCACCATCTGCTCCTTGGAAGCCCTATATGGGGTTGCTATAGGTCAGTCAATTTAATGGAACTTAACAACATTATGTATATAAATATTTGTTATATATAACAATATTATATATATATATATATATTAAATATATATATTTGAAAGAAGATATTTCTACATATATATTTATATATGCTGCAAATATATCCATGAAAATCAAACACCATTAGGAAATGAGTCATGAGGGCTCAGGACCATGGTCTTTGGGGACAGGAAGGTCAGTTGGTATAAAAAAGTCCACAAAAACAAAGTTCTACGTCCTGCTTTGGTAATGACTGGGAGTCACTACCTGTGAGTGATCATTTAAACTGTAACTATTGTCTCTCTTTGTCCAGAGGAAAGATGAGTGAAAAAAAATGAAATCACATGGAAACAATTAGTCCAATGAATGAATGGACCACATGAACACCCATCTTCACAACCCTAAGACCAGAAGAACTAGATGGTGGGTGGCTATCACTACCACTTACTCTGAAAGAGATCACATTAGAAGGTGGCAAGGAGCCCTGGTGGCACTATGGGATAAGCATTGGTCTGCTAACCAAAAGGTTGGTGGTTTAAAACCCACCAACCAGTCACAGGAAAAAGATAAGGCTGTTTATTCCTGTGAAGATTTACAATCTTTATTGTTAAGTACTGTCAAGTCTGTTCCTACTCATAGCATCCTTGCATAGGGTTTCTGAGGAGCGGCTGGCAGGTTTGAAGCAGTGACCTTGTGGTTAGCAGTCCAGTAGTTACCCTAAAGTGCCACACTAGGACTCCAGAAAACCCAAGGTACAGTCATTATTAGTCAGCATGGACTTGATGACAAAGACTTTGTTTTTTGGGGGAGAAAAATGTGGAACAAGAATCAAAATCATAAAAAAGACCAGACTTACTGGTCAGGCAGATACTGGTAGTATTCTGGGACTGTGGCCCTAAGTCAGCCTTCATGTCTGGAAATAAGCTTACCCCCATTTTCAGCCAAACAACAGACAGGTTTACACAGGTGGAAACAACGCTAGGGAGGTACCCACATCTTAGAATAATCAATTATTAGAGTTCAAAAGGGCAGCATTTACACTGAACCTCCTGAGCCCGGGGACAGAAAGCGGTGACCTAAGAAGCATGGCTGAGAAGCAGCAGAACTAAGAGCCAGAACTTGAGGCAGAGCAGTGGGTTTCCCAGCCCAGGAAGCAAGCAAAGCTGTGATTTTGGATACGGGGCTTGATTGCAGAGTGGGGTGCCAAAAGGCACTTAATTGGGGAAGCCAGGTTTGCTGACCCATGGAGCTTGAGCAGAATGTCAACAGGCTAAGGTTTATGGTGGAGTGGTATGTCCTCTGGACATATATCAGCAGCCCTAAAAGAGCTTCGTAGCATTTTCTAGGCAGAAAGAGGCCTACTCAAGGGCATGACTGAGAAGAGGCTGCCCTGACTGGAAGGACTGGACCATGAACATTTCTGCCCCTGAACTGAAACCTGTAAACTTCCCTAATAAACCCCATAACTTTGAGTATGGTATCTGAGTTTGGTGTGGCCATTGCAAAGGATTAACAAACCTAGGTGAGCAGAGAGTGCTGTGGGCAGGATGGTTGGTGACATTTTTACAAAAGACTTTTGTGGACTCTCTGGGAGACCTGACCAAGATTTATCAAACATGATCGCACAGGAAAAGGAACATATAAAAGTTATCAACAACAGATTTACAAATGCACTTTAGGAACACAGCCATATGAATATAGAAGGCCACTTGGGCTCCCCTGTCATCAGTACAGTACCCTGAAATCCTGGCAGGGTTCTAAGCAACTGTTATTCTTCTCTGTATCATCTGCATATTGCATGTTGTTAATGTGACAACCTTGCTTACTGAAAGTGAAGAGGACTTATAAATATTTACTGATGAAGATCAAAGACTATACAGTGTTCAGAATGGGTTGTACCTCAAAGTAAAGAAAATAAAAATCCTTAACAACTGGGCTAGTAAACAACATCATGATAAATGGAGAAAAGCTTGAAGTTGTCAAAGACTTCATTTTGCTTGGATCCATTATCGACATTGAAAGCATCAGCAGTTAAGAATTCAAAAGATATATTGGATTGGGCAAACCTGTTGCACAAGACC
>NW_006408640.1:8154159-8155646 GCF_000296735.1 Chrysochloris asiatica | reverse complement strand
TGTGAGTGTTGATCAAAGATAGTACCTCCTTTTACCTACCATGCCTCCTGAAATTTTTCCATAAGGACCAAGGGGTTTCCACAATGAGGAGAAAATCATTCTGAGGACCCTGTGCACCACTAGTTGTATTAAATAAAGACATTCTGCAAAAAAAAAAAAAGGGAAAAAGGGCAACATTCACCCAAGAACAAATTTTGGAAGGGTAAGGAAAGAATGAGAAATGGAAACAGAAACATAGGAGGAAGTAGGCTAAATGGTATTACATTGTGGGGTTGTAATCAATGAGATGAAACAAAATGTATATGAATTGTTGAATGGAAATCCAATTTGATAATGTAAACTTCATCCAATTCACTATAAAAATTGTTTGTTTGTTTTTAAAAGAATATTCATTGCTAATATATAAGAGTTTATTATAGGAAAGGCTTCAGAAAATTTATAGAAAGATGGAATGAAAAGATTATGGAATAGTTCCACTAACTTTTTGAAGGCCCCTCATGTTCAAGATATTAACTCTTTCTCATTTATGTGTCAGATAGAAAATTGGAACAATGAGTCTTGGAACCTTTCTCTGACCAAGGAAAAAAAAAGAAAAATTCTACTGACCTCATTCACTTAGAGAGGAAGGAATTTGCGCAAGCTGTTGATCTGGATCAAGTTCAAAGAAAACTTTTATTTCAAAGCTTTTGCCAGTTCTTTATATTACATGGATGAAGACTGGGATCTATTTCCTTTTTGTTTTATAATATACGTTCTGGGCCTTTTGGTTGTGATGAATTCTTCCTGGGGTAGATTAGATGGGTAAGGGCTGTAACAACAAAAAATCCCCTGAAATTTCCCTGCTTAAAGAAATAATTTGTAGGAGTAATAATGTAAAACTTAAATCTTCCCTTAATTGAAAGGCTTGGAAGAGAAGTTTTGGGGTCTGTGGGACCAGGCAGATTTTAGAAAAGAAGGTGAGGATCTTTGCAATGAAGGAGTAGGGATCCAAACAAAATGGCGGCAGAGTGATGAGGTAGGGTACCTAATGAGACTCTCTCTGAAATTGAGGTGGACCAAGTGCACTACAGTGATGTGTTATACTACATTTTAAAATATCACTGTGCTGAAGTTGCCCTTTCTTCTCTTTTCAGGAAAAGATGAGTCTATACCAGTCTTTTGTTAAAGCATCTTTGTGGAATGAGGGGAAAGATGCAGAATCCACCAGGAGGAGGAGGGTGAAGACAGGAAAGGGCAGAAACAAAAGACAGCCAGAGAGATGGGATGACTAAGAACCCCTTAACAAGAGATATTCTCAAAATACCTAATGAACAGTTGATGGTGATGAGATCCCTACAAGATAAGACTCAAAAATAGTGGGAGAGTGTAAGGAGCTCTGTTAGCATAGTGGTTACGAATCAAACTGCGAAAAGCAAGGTCAGCAGTTCGAAACTACCAGCTGTTCCATGGGAGAAAGATGAGGCTTTCTGCTCCTGTAAAGATTTACA
>NW_006408640.1:8148779-8152182 GCF_000296735.1 Chrysochloris asiatica | reverse complement strand
CATCCTATAGTATTTCATTTCATTGAAATGATTACAATCCCCTCATGCATCATCAAATAACCAAAGGGTACACCCCAAAGGCCCACCCCCAGGCCATCAGCACACAGCATCTCTCCCTCCCTGAGTTCACTGTCCCCACCCACTCCATCTGTCCACGTCATCGTCTCTGTATCCATCCCTGGCATCTCTGCCTCTCTGGGAAGGGTCCTGCTCTCTGCTCTTCCTAGGGTCCCAGGGATCTCTGCTTCTAGGATGCAAAATCAATCTCTCCCCTCCTTTTGTCAAAAAACATCTACCTCTATATTTCCTACCCTCACAGTCAGTCCTGATGGCAATTATTCAATATTGTATCACAAGAGTTTTATCCCCATTTCCCAACAGATTGGAAATCATTCAGTGGAGATTCTACCTTCCACCGCCCCATCTGGAACTAGGCTCCCTCTTGAAAGCTTGTAAACCAGCCACTTCTTGCCTTTATAGGCCCCCAAGTTTTGTTGCCCATCCCTGTCAACCCTGTGTACCGAGGGGTTGGGAGTGATACTCGCTGAAAAGATTTGTTCCCTTTTTTGAGCTATTACAACCTTAAGTATAGATAAAATTCATCAAATTGTAGTGGATTACTCTTTTTCTTTTTATTTTTCCCTCTTCTTTCTTCTTCTAGTTGAGTTCTGATCGTCCAGCCATGGAATCCAGGTCAAGTGAGTACTATCTGCAAGTATGGGTGTTCTTGTGCATCTCCCCTCACTTCATATCAGCTGGAAATTTCATTCTCCACTTTAGTCCTCTGTGGCCATTTCACTGCCTCTGGACCTCGGAGTTCCCGGTTCTTGCTGGTCATCCAGGTCTCTACTTGGGTTCACAGAGGTCTGTTGAATGTAGTAAGACTTCCATTGTTGTTTTTTTTCCCCTCTTCCCCTTATTGGTGATCAACGAGGTCACCAACCAGACCACCTGCCTGCTCATGTATTCCCCTTGAGTTTCAGTCTTGAAAGGGAGTTTGCTCTGAGGGATCCTGACAACTTGCCTTGATGGCTCCCAGGAGAACAGCTTACTTGCTCTTGTAGTAATCAATCAGACTGCCATTATTGTTTTGGATGTATCCTGCCGATCTTTCTTTCACTACGTATCTTCTGTTCTTCTGGCCGCTCCAGGCTGGTCTACTAATCCTTTCCAGTGGAAATTTCCTACCTCAGAGGATTCTGGATGGGGTTCTGGATCCCACCTATGGTCTTATGCAATGTAAAGGCTCCACAGGAAGCCTCTTACACTGGGCAACTTCTAGCTCCCTTTAAGGTATTCCAATCAGTTGTAAGCTGAAGACAGACTTACAAGGTTTCTGTAGTGATGATTCTGGCTTTTCCTTTCTCCCCACTTAAAGTGTCTATTTTACAATGGTAGGCAAGGGAAACCAAGATTCAAAAGACAGTGAAGTATCGTAACATTATTCCCGTTTTACCCCTTCAAACAATGCTTCTATCCCTGTATCGCGGAGCCCCGTTGTTCCAAGGTTGGCATACATCATCATTTACCTCTGTCCCACTTAGTCCATGGGAACTTGCCCATCAGCCTTGTTCTTCCATTCTCCTCTCCCTTCTTGTGTATTGTCATCCCCAGCTTCCCACCCCCAGCACCCAAGCTATCCTGTGTCTATTCCTTAATCTGTGCTCTATCTTCCCCTCCCTCCCTCCCATCTTTCATCCCATCATGGTGATCAGCAAATATATATGTAATTTTTTTCCTCCTTTTAGTATGGGTTCTTTTTCTTAGTCTTTTAAATAATAGTCCTATGCAGTATTTCTCCTTTTGTGACTGACTAATTTCACTCAGCATAATGTCCTCAAGGTTCATCCATGTTATGTGGTGGCTTGCAGATTCTTTGTTGTTCTTCAAGGTAGCATAGAATTTAATTGTGAGTATGTACCACAGTTTGTTTATCCATTCTTCAATTAATGGGTACTTAGGCTGTCTCCATCTTTTTGCTATTGTAAATAGTGCTGCTATGAACATTGGTGTACATATATCTACTTGTGTTATGGCTCCTATTTCGAGTGGATAAATACCAAGTAGAGGAATTGCTAGATCATAAGGTATTTCTATTTTTGACTTTCTGAGGAAGTGCCATATTGCTTTCTATATTGCTTTCTACATTGTTTTGCAATCTCACCAACAATGTAGGAAGGTCCCAGTCTCTCTGCATCCTCACCAGCATTTATTGTCCTCTACATTTTTTTTTATCTTTGCTGTTATTGCTGGTGTGAGATGAAATTTCATTGTTGTTTTGATTTGCAGGTCTCTGATGGCTAGTGGTTGTAAACATTTCTTCATATGTTTGCTGGCTGCCTGGATCGCCTTCTTGGTGAAGTGTCTGTTCATATCCTGTGCCCATTTTTAAATTGAGCTATTTGTCTTCTTCTTGTAGAAGTATTGTAGTTTCCTATATATTTCAGAGATATATAGGAAATCCCTTGCCTGATGTGTCATTGCATAGGACATCCCTTGTCTGATGTGTCATTGCAAAAGATTTTTTCCCATTGTGTGGGTTCCCTTTTTACTCTTTTGGTAAAGTCTTTTGATGCATATAAGTTTTTAATTTTTAGTATGTCCCACTCATCTATTTTGTCTACTTTTATTTATATACTTTTCAAAATGTTTGGTAGACTTTATATTCCCTTACATTTGTCATTTTTTCATTGATGACCTTCATAATTTTGGGATTCAAGTTTAGGTCTTTAATCCATGCTGAGTTATTTTTGAATAGGGCGTGAGGTAAAGGTTTTGTTTCAATCTTTTGCATATAGCTTTCCAGTTCTGCCAGCACCATCTGTTAAAGAGACTATCTCCTCCCCATGTAACATACCTAGACACTTTGTTGAAAATCAGTTGGCTGTATGTGGATGGGTTGATTTCTGGAAATGTATCTTTCATTGTACCAATAGCAGGCTGTTTTGACCACCATAGCCATGTAGTAGATTTTGAAATCAGGGAGTGAGAGGCTTCCAACCTTGTTCTTCTTCTTAAGCAATGTTTTGTTTATCCTGAGTCTCTTTCCTATCCATATAAAGTCTATAATTGTCTTTTCCATCTCTTTAAAGAATGTCACTGGCATCTGAGTGAGATTGCATTTTATATGTAAATTGCTTTGGGTAGTATTGACATTTTCACAATGTTGAGTCTTCCTTTCCAGGAACATGGTATGTTCTTCCACTTCTGCAAGTCTCTTTTGGTTTCTTGTAGTAGTGTTTTGTATTTTTCTTTATATAGGTCCTTTGTTTCTCTGGTAAATTTATTCCCAGATATTTCATCATTTGGGTGGCTATTGTAAATGGTATTGCTTTCCTAATGTCCTTTTCAGTGCTGTCATTGTTACTATAGAGGAATCCAACTGATTTTTGTATGTTGATCT
>NW_006408640.1:8120071-8147406 GCF_000296735.1 Chrysochloris asiatica | reverse complement strand
TTAGTCTTCTTATTGTTGAATTCTAGTTTTATAGCATTGTGGTCTGAAAAGATGCTTCGTAGTATTTTGATGTTTGTAAATTTATGGAGGCTTGCTTTGTGACCTAACACACAGTCAAATCTGAAAGATGTTCCATGTGCACTGGAGAAAAATGTATATGGTGCTGTTGTTGGGGTGAATGCTCTGTACACATCTATGAGGTCAAGTTCATTGATTGTGTTTAGTTCCTCTGTAACTTTGTTGAGTTTCTTTCTGGTTGTACTGTCCCTTTTCAAAAGTATTGTATTAAAATTTCCCACTATAATTATAGATTTATCTGTTTATTTCTTCAATTCTAGTAAGGTTTGCTTCATATATCTTGGTGCTTTTTCATTGGGAGCATAGATATTTATTATGGTTATGTTGTCTTGCTCAACTGACCTTTTGTTCATGAGATAGTGTCCTTCTTTACCTCTTATGCTAGTTTTTGTCTTACATTTACTTTATCAGAGATTAGTATTGCCACTCTGCCTGTTTATTGTTGCAGTTATCTTGGTATATTTTTTTCTATCATTTAACTTTTAGTCTGTTTTTGTCTTTGTGTGTAAGGTGTGTCTCTTGCAGGCAGTATATTGAAGGGTTTTATTTTCTTACCCATTCTGCTGCTCTCTGTCTCTTCACTGTTGTATTCAATCCATTGACATTCAATGTAATTATTGATAGGTATGAATTAATTGCTGCCATTATGTTAATTTTTGGTAGTGCTGTTCGTTTCTTTGTTCTGCATTCCTTCTTGTGCTTAGTTTGTGTTTTTGTGATGTTTCTTATTGTGTTTTTATTAGATTTCATATTTACTTGTTCTGCTTGGAAGTTAATTTTCATGGTAAGTGGTGAAGTATTAATTTTCTTTGGGGTTACATTACAGTCTATTAACTTTTTTTCTCCAGTGAATCTTTCTAAGATGGCAGATAGGGTAGATGTAAAATGAGGAGCTCCATCACCAACAACATAGACTACTGGACCAAGAAGGCTCAGGGGATGGTGCTAGAACTCTGAACCACATATAAAGGAATATTTAGAAGATTGGAAGGCTTACAGATAGGGGAATTTGTAGTAGAATCAAGAAATCCATTGCTTTCTAATTCAAGATGCTCAGCTGCTCCCAGAATCCCTATCTTGGGAAACACCAAGTGGAGGAAGGATCAGAATAGCCATGAATGCCTGACAGAACCAAGGAAATACAGGTGTGCACATTCTTTGTGTGTGTGTGTGTGTGTGTGTGTGTGTGTATCTGTTCATTGGTCTCTTGCTGTCTGTGCACCTCCATTCTGGTGACTAGAGGGGATGTCTGAGCAAATGGACAATGCACCCTCACCACTGGAGGATTCTACTATGCATGCACACAGATCTCCTTGAAATTTAAAGTGACAGTTTCCACATAAAACCAAACGGCCACTACTCGTCTGTCAGTTTATCGTACTGTGGTTGCTTTTGAGTTACTGTGATTCTGGAAGTTATGCCATCAGTATTTTAAATACCAGCAGGATCACCATGGTGGACATGTTTCAGATGAGCTATCAGACAAAGACAGAATAGGAAAAGAGTGACAAACTACTTCCAAAATTTAATCACTAAAAACCTTATTAAAACAGAGAAACAGTGTCAGATATAGCAACAGAAAATAAGCCCCTCAGGTTGGAAGGCACTCAAACTGTGACTGAGGAAGAGCTGCCTCCTCAAAGTGTAGCTCACCATGATAAAGCGAATGGAGTAAAGCTCGTGGGAGAAAAGCCCGTGGGACTTTCATTTGCTGATGGGGCACAACTCAAAATGAAGAGAAATAGCTGTAAACATCCATTGAAAACTGGAACATGGAATGTACGAAGTAGAGTGGAAATGCACTGGTATTGGCCATTTTGAATCTGATAACCACATGGTTTACTATGCCAGGATTCATTGTAAAAAAAAACAAAAAACAAAACTTACCCAGATCAGTAATGAGGTACAATGCTGTCTGTGATAGGATAATATCCATTTGCCTAAGGGGAAGACCAGTTAATACCACTATTATTCAAATTTACTCACCAACCACTAAAGCCAGTGAGGATGAAATAGAAGAATTCTACCAACTTCTTTTCAATCTGAAATTGATCAAATATACAATCAAAATGTATTGATTATTACTGGTGATCAGAATGCAAAGGTTGGGAGCAAAGAGGAAGGATTAGTAGTTGGAAAATATGGCCTTGGTGATAGAATTGATGCTGGAGAACACGGGATAGAACTCTATAAAACCAATGATTTGTTCATTTCAAATACCCTCTTTAGACAGCATTAGAGACGACTATACACATGGACCTCATCAGATGGAATACATAGAAATCATATTGACTACATCTGTGGAAAGACCCAATGGAGAAGCTCCATATAAGCAGTGAAAACAAGGCCAGGGCCAGACTGTGGAACAGACCATCAATTACTCAAATGCACATTCAAACTGAAGCTGAATACTATGAAAACAAGTCCACAAGAGCCAAAATATGGCCTTGAATATATCCCATCTGAATTTAGAAATCAACTGAAGAACAGATTTGATACATTAAGCACTAAAGACCGAAGACCAGGAGAGTTATGGGATGACATCAAGAACATCATACATGAAGAAAGCAAAAAGTCACTGAGAAGATAAAAAAGAAGGAAAAGGACGAAATGGATGTGAGAAGAGACTCTGAAACTTGCTCTCCAGCATAGAGATGCTAAAGCAAATGGAAGAAATGAGGAGGTCCAAGAGCTGCACAGAAAATTTCAAAGAACAGCTCAAGAAGATAAAGCCAAATATTACAACAAAATGTGCAAAGATCTGGAATCAGAAAACCAAAAACAAAGAACACACTCAGCATTTCTCAAGTTGGGGAAACTGAAGAAAAAAGTGAAGCCTCGACTTTCGTTATTGAAAGATTCTCTGGGCAAATTACTGAATGATGGTTCGGTATCTGAGTGCGCACAGCATAATTTTCGAGATAGTTGCATCCTTTTATGCTGAGGTTTTACAGATTGTTCATATTGTTTGTCTGTCAGACCTGACAGGCCTGCTTTTTCCTTGCTGGATATGCCAGAGTAAAGGGTCCCTCACAAGTTAATTTTAGGGCTGCGACCCTGACATCATAAGCAACTGCCAAAGAATTTGCTGTTGTGACCGATAGGGTTCTTTCTCTCTATGCCATGGGAAACACTGTGGGCTCAACGCTGGACTTTTTTGGGGTGTGTGTGTACACCCACCCAACTGAAGATGTCTGGGCCTGGCAAAGAAGGTGTGACAGGGAAGAGGAGGAAAAAATATGTAGAATCCCCCCACACCTCCTTTTTCAAATGTCACTGCACCACTTTTAGCACTGGTTCCCTGTGCAGGTCTGGCTGTAGCCCCGTCCTCTGAACTTCGCAGGGGTGGAGTGGTCACAGAGGGAGTCTTGTGTCTTGAGTGATTCCTGAATTGTAGTATTTTCCTTTATACTGTGATTTTTCTACAGGCGTGTGCAGGAAACCTACACTCTGCACTTTATGCTAGCTCCAGAGCTCTGGTGCTGTTCCTTGAAAGCAGCTTCTCTGGGTTTTCAGTCCCTCCCCAACCGAGCCTGTCCTACCCGACTCTGCATCTGCCACCACCAAAACTGGAAGAAGCTTTCCGGTGCCATTTTGCAAAGTTGTTTAAGTAGCCAAATCTTCCACCTACCTTTTTCATGACTGTTATAACCGAATATCACAACTGGGTAATTTAAAACAACAGAAGTTTATTCTCTCAGTCTAGAGACTTGGCATCCAAAATCAAGGTAACAGAAGGACCATCTTCCCTCTGAAGCCTCTCACTTTTATGCTCTTTTAATAACTATTTGTAATGGAACATTTCCATTCTTTCACCTGTAGATGCTTTTTTTCTTAGGCCTAATGTGAGTCTTTCATAGATAGAATATATATTTGATTATATCCTTTTTTAAATCTACTCTACCAATTTCTGCCTTTTGACTAGAAAATTTAATTCATTTATATTTACAGCAATTACTGATAAGGACGAAATTACTTCTTCCATTTTACGATTTGATTTTTTTTTTTTTTTTAATGTCTTATGAAGAATCTGTGCATGGATCAAGAGTTGTTCAAGCAGAGCAAGGGAATACTAAAAGGTTCATACTAGAAGTGGCATTTATTCAATCTGCATGCTGAAGAACTAATCTGAAAAGCTGGATTACATGATAAAGAACATGACATCAGTGTTGAGGGAAGACTCATTAACAACCTGCAATATGCAGATGCTGCTTCTTTGCACTCCGAAAATGAAGATTACTTGAAACACTTGCTGGTGAAGGTCAAAGACTTTAGTACAGATTACACCTCATTAACAACCTGTGATATGCAGATGGTGCAACCTTGCTTGCTGAAAGTGAAGAGGACTTGAAACATTTACTTATGAAGATCAAAGAGCACAGCCTTCAGTATGGATTGCATCTCAATGTCAAGAAAACAAAAATCCTCACCACCGGACCAGTAAACAATAGTCTTATCAACAGAGAAAAGATTGAGGTTGTCAAGGACTTCATTCT
Organism: Chrysochloris asiatica; assembly: GCF_000296735.1. Lineage (NCBI taxonomy): Eukaryota > Metazoa > Chordata > Mammalia > Afrosoricida > Chrysochloridae > Chrysochloris > Chrysochloris asiatica. The sequence continues at coordinate 8,142,832 of NW_006408640.1, read as the reverse complement.
TCTTGGATCAATTATCAACACTCACGGAAGCAGCAGTCAAGAGATGAGACGACGTATTGCGTTGGGCAAATCTGCTGCACAGGAACTTTTTAAAGTGTTGAAGAGCAGAGATGTCAGCTTGAGGACTAAGGTGCGCCTGACCCAAGCCATGGTATTTTCAATAACCTCATATGCATGTGAAAGCTGGACAGTGAATAAGGAAGATCATAGAAGAATTGATGCTTTTGAATCGTGGTGTTGGAGGAGAATACTGAAAGTGCCATGGGCTGGCAAAAGAACCAATAGATCTGTTTTGGAAGAAGTACAGCCAGAGTGCTTCTTGGAGGCCACGATGGCTAAACTTCATCTCTCATAATTTGGATATATTGTCAGGAGGGAACAGTCGCTGGAGAAGGATGTCATGCTGGGCAAAATGGAGGGTCAGAGAAAAAGAGGAAGACCCCCAATGAGATGGATTGGCCAGGTGGCATCATTGATGGGCTCAAGTGTGGTGAGGCTGGCCCAGGATCGGACATTGTTTCATTCTGCTGTGCATGGGGTCGCTATGAGTCGGTTCTGACTCGATGGCACCTGACAACAATAACAACATCTCAATGTAAAGAAAATTGAAATCCTCATAACTGGACCAACAAACAATGCCATGACAAATGGAGAAATTTTTAGTTGCCAAGAATTTTACTCGATGTGGATCAACAATTAACACCTGTAGAAATGTTGTTAGAGTCAGTTCCAACACACTGTGATTCTGTATAGGATTTCGAAGGAGTAGTGGTGGTTTTAAAATGCCAACCTGCCAATAAGCAGTCCAATGCTTATCCAACAACAACGCACCAGACTCCACTCATAGAAACAGAAGTCAAGAAATCAAATGACATATTTCATTGGGCAAATGTGCTGTGAATGACTTCCTCAAAGTCCTAAAAAGAAAAATTGTTATTTTGATGACTAAATGATTAAGGTGTACTAAGGAGCTTTGGTAGAATAGTGACTACTGGTGAGGCTGCTAACCTCAAGGTTAGCAGTTCAAAACTACCAGCTGTTCTGTGGGAGAAAAATGAGGCTTTCTGCTCCCATAAAGATTTATACAGCCTCAGAAACCCTATACAGGGTCGCTCTGAATTGGAACTGACTCCACGGCACACCACCACAATCAACGTGTACCTGGCACAAATCCTGGTCTTTTCAATTGCCTCATATGCATTCAAAAGCTGGGCTGTGTAAAAAAAAGATAGAAGAACTGGTATACATTTGAATTGTAGTGTCCACAAAGAATTTTAATAAATTATAACTACCAGAAAAAATAACAAATCAGAAGAAATACAACTGGAATGTTCTTAGAAATAAAGACTGAAAGTTTTGGACATATCACTAGGAAAGATCAATTACCAGATAAAGAACATCATTTTTGGTAAAGTAAAGGATCAACAAAAAAAAAAAAAAGGAAAGCCTCAATGAGATAAGTTGACAAAATAACTCCAACAAAGGACTGAAGGGTCAGGGAGATAGTGCATTTCATTCAGGGAGATAATGCATTTCATTCTGTTATACAGGAGTCAGAACTGACTCCCTGGAATTTAACAGCAACAATAACTTTTTGACCCTTAGTCCTTGCATCACTGACTTCTTTTGTGTCTAGTTGATTTTTTTGTCATGAACCATTTTGATTCCTTTCCTTTTATGTATTCTAGATATTTTCTTTTTTGATAAAAATGATTGCATTTACTATCTTAAATTTATATCAGTCTCATTTAAATGGATACCAACTTAGCTTCAATAGCTCATGAAAACTCTGTTCTTATACAGTTCTGTCCACTCCCCATCTTTAAATTGTCATAAATTGCATATTTATACGTGTATGCCCAGTAGCATACATTTATAATTATTTTTTATATATTTGTCTTTTAAATAATGTAGGTCATAAAAAGTAGAGTTACAAACCAAAAATACAGGTGGTGGTGGTGTGCTGTGGAGTCAGATATTGTTGTATTCTTGTTTGACAGGCTTTTATTTGTTTTTAGTTTCCTTCAGCACTTTGAATATGTCATTCAACTGCCGGCCTCCAAGGTTTCTGATAAGAAATTGACATTTAAACCTCAATATTTTTCTCCTGCCCTTTCTAGTTACTGCTTATCTCCCAATTCTGATGCTAGACAACCACCAATGTGCTTTTTGCCACTAAATTTTAAGTTTATCTTTCAATTTTTTATATAAATGGAATAAAAAAGTATGTACTGTTTTGCATCTGACATCTTTTGCTCAAACTAATATTTTCTCTATGTATCTCTCTTACTACATTTATTATGCATGCTTCTGTTATTGTTCAGTAGATGTTACACTGAATAAATAAACCAATTTGTTGTATCCATTAAAAAAAAAAAAAAGAAATTGACATTTAATCTTAATCACAATCCCTTGATGGTTTATGTCTATTTTGTTGCTTTCTAGATTCTCTGTCTTTGGTTCTTGACAGGTTATTGTGAGTGTCTCATTGTGGTTCTCTTTGAGTATTCTATTTGGAGTTCACTGAGCTTCTTGGTTATGTCTTTTAAAAAATTTGAGAAGTTTTTGTCCATTATTTCTTTAATTATCCTGTCTTCCCTTTTCTGTCTCTCTTTCTGGAACTTCCATAAAACAAAAATTGACTCATTTGATTATGTTCAACATGTTCCTTAGACTCTTCATTTTTCTTAAATCTTTTCACATTTCTCTTTCTTAATCTAGATCATCTTAATTGTTTTATCTCCAAGTTCACAGATTCTTCTGTCAGCCCAACTCTGCTGTTAAAGTCCTGCAATAGAATTTTAATTTCAGTCATTAGACTTTTCCGCTTCAGTAATTGTGTTTGGTTCCTCTTTTATCATTTCTATCTCTTAATTGATATTCTTATTCTGTTCACGTATAATTTTCCTGATTTCCTTTACTTCTTTATGGTTTCCTTTTGCTCTTTGTGCATATTTAATACAGTTGTTTAAAAGTGTTTATCTAGGAAGTGCAATGTCTGGACTTCTTTAGAGGGCCATCACTTCCTTTTATTCCTTTTAATGGGACAACCTTTCTATTTCTTTGTATACTTTGTTATTTTTTGTTGAAATGGAATATTGGAATATTTTAATGTGACATCTCTGGAAATCAAATTCTTTCTGCTCTTGTGGTCTCTAGTTGTTTCCTTTCTTTCTTCCTTTGATCCTTTCTTAATTTGATTTTTTTTCTTTTTCTTCCTCTCTCTCTCTTTCCTTCCTTTCTCTCTTCCCTCCTTTCTTTCTTTTTCTCTCTTTTATTGTTGAAGGCTTAAAAAAGTTCATGGAAAAATGAAATGAAAAGATAATGGAATTTTCCATGGTGGTCAGATAGTTTAGTGACTTTTCCAACCAATTTTAAAGAGATGGAATTCCTTGACCAGTGTGATCAATGAAGTCTCTGTTCTTTCAGTTGATTCAGCTAGAGTTCTGATTAAGATTCCCTGAATCCAAAGAGTTAAAAAGAAAACCAAACAAACAAACAAAAATAAAATAGGGAAAAATACATCTATTGTCCCATTTTTAGATGGGCTTTATGCTCAAGATGTCCTTTAACACTTGGTTAGCCTTACACTGAGCCTAGAGATCAACCTGAGGTAAAAGCTTTGGGTATTCTTAGATAGTTTTTAAATACCCTAATTAAAAAAAAAAAAAGAGAGAGAGAGAGAGAACTCTCTCTGCCCAACTTTTTCTCAATCACACTCTTTTTTTCTCAGCTGACAGTATTTCCAGCAATAGACAAAATTGAAATCTTTTAACAAGATGATACAACACTGGAGGTTCTCACTTATCTATGTCAAGAAATTTGGAAGACAGCTACTGCCAATCAATTGGAAGAGATCCATATTTGTGTTAATTCCAAAGAGAGGTGACTCAGTGGAATGCAGAAATTGTTGAACAATATCATTAATATCAAATGTAAGTAAAATTTTGTTGATTGTCATTTATAAAATGGCTGCAACAGTATATTGACAGGAAACTGCCAGAAATTAAAGCCAAATTTAGAAGAGGACATGGAACTAAAGATATCATTGCTGACATCAGATGGATCTTGGCTGAAAGCAGAGACTACCACAAAGATATTTATTTTTGGGGGAATCATGACAAACTAGGGCTAATATTGCAAAGAACGGGTACTCCAGAACTCTTCATTGTGCTCATGAGGAACCTGTACATAAACCAAGTGGTAGTCATTCATATAGAACAAAGGGATAATGAACAGTTTAAAATCAGGAAAGGTATGTGCCAGGGTTGTATTCTTCACCATACTTATTCAATCTGTATGTTGAGCAAATAATCTGAAAAGTTGGATTATATGAAGAAGAATATGGCATCAAGCTTAGAGGAAAATACATTAAACAAGGTTGCAGATGATGCAACCTTGCTTGCTGGAAACTAAGAAGGCTTAAAATATTTACTAATGAAGGTAAAAGTTTATACTCTTTATATGAATTGAACCTCAATGTAAAGAAAACAAAAATCTTTACCACTGGACCAGTAAATAACATTATGATAAATGGAGAAAAGATTGAAGTTGTTAAAGATTTAATTTTGCTTGGATTCACAGTCAACCTTCATGGAAGTAGCACTCAAGAAATCAAACAACATATTGCATTATGCAAGTCTTTTGCACAAGAACTCTTAATATATTCAAAATCAAAGATATCAGTTTAAGGTCTAAGGTGTGCCTGACCCAAGCCATAGTATTTTCAATAGCTTCATATGCATGTGAAAGTTGGACAGTGAATAAAGAAGGTCATAGAAAAATTGGTATGTTTGAGTTATAGTGTTGGATAAGAATATTAAAAGTGCCATGGACAACCAGAAGAACCAACAAATTTGTGTTGGAAGAAGTACAACCCGAATGCTCCCTAGAAGGCAGGATGGTGAGACTTCATCTCTCATACTTTGGACATGTTATCAGGAAGAACCAGTCCCTGAAGAAGGACATCATGTAAAGGACATTATGTAAAGTGGTGGTTGGTGGCAATGTGCCGTGGAGTCAGTTGCAACTCATAGCGACCCTGCACAGGGTTTCTAAGGCTATAAATCTTTACGGGAGCAGAAAGCCTCATCTTTCTCCTGGGGAACCACTGGTAGTTTGGAACTACTGACCTTGAGTCTCACAGCCTGATTCGTAACCACTATAATACCAGAGTTCCTTGTACGTAAAGTTGTTGTTGTTGTTTGCCATCGAGTCGGTTCCGACCCATAGCGACCCTGTACAGGGTTTCCGAGGGTGTAAATCTTTACGGGAGTAGAGTAGAGGGTCATTATGCCAAGTGAAAAAGAGGAAGATCTCAAATGAGATGGGTTGGCACAGTGTCACCAGCAATGGCCTCAAGACAGACAATAATTATGAGAATGGCACAGGACCAGGTAGTATCTCATTATGTTGTGCATAAAGGTGAGATACATCAGAACTGACTCAATGGTACCTAACAACAACAACAGTTTTCCCACGTTGCCCACTAGTCTTCCACCTTTGTGAGTTCTGAAATGGATGAAACAGAGTGAAACAGAGACAAGTGTTTTGCCAGCATTCATGTTACAATTGTATTGGGTTTTTGAGGCACAGCTTGTGGGTTTGAACTGCTGACTTCGAGTTTAGGTTGTTTAGCTTGTTGTTGTTAAGTGTTGTTAAAGTTGCTCATAGCAACCCTATACAGGGTTTCTTAGAATTGGTTGGTGGACTTGAACTGCTGACTTTGTGGTTAGCAGTCCAGTGCTTAGCCAACAGTGCCCAGTAATTATCCTATAGCAACACACCAGGACTCACAGCAAATACAATAGTTTGTAAACAAAATCAGCTCTGGTCCCTTGAGAAACAGGGACAAGTGTCCCAAATTGGAAATATGGATGGCTTACCACTTCAAGCCAGCTGCTGAGCTAGGGAGGAAATGGGGCAGAAGTCAGCACAAAAGGCCAGAATACTTCCCTATTAGTTTGAAGTGATTGTTCTCTTGATCGAGCATTACCGTGGTTATGGTGAACCTTTGACTTTTTATCAGTTTTCTGACAAGGTTGGCTCTGACAGTCACTGCTTGTTCTTTTTGCTAATTTTGTGGAGGGAGAGAAGTGTGGAGCTTCTTACTCTGTCATCTTGATTATGTCATCCCCAAATCAAGGCTTTTTAGCTAAATAATAAATGCATAATAAATCATTTCAAAGTAGGAAAACAGCAGTTTCTGTTACAAGTAAATATTGTCCTGCTCCTGTATTTTTTCTCTTCCCTTTCTCAGCACACAAATCTTCAGTGTTTTTGTCCAACATCAAAATGTTAGCAACTACCTCTTTGACATTTTTGTCATTTATATCTATATCTCTTTTTGTGTATCCTATAAACTCCTGTCAGGCTCACCTCACAAAGGTACTCACTGAATACTCTATATTGCCTAGCAGGTAAGTTCAGACTCTTCAGTTTGACTCTAACCCTTTAAAACAGGGGTGGGTAATTCCAACCTGCTGGCCAAAAAAGTCCAGAAAAATCATTTGTTCTGGCCTTGCCAAGGTAACCACAGTTCCAGCCATCACATTGTGGTTGTTGTTGTTGTTAAGTGCCATCAAGTCAGTTCCAACTCATTGTGGCCCTGTAAAGTGGTCCAAGGAATGGCAGGTGAATTTAAACCACCAACTTTGCAGTTCAAACAACTTTGCAGTCTGACACATTAGCCCACAGTGTCACACCAGGACTCACATTGTTGTTGTTGTTGAGTGCCATTGAATCGATTCCGACCCATAGCGACCTTGTATAGGGTTTCCAAGGAGCAGCTAATGAGTTTGAACCACCAACTTTGCAGTTCAAATGGCTTTGCAGTCTGGACTTAAATAGTTGTTGTTGTTATGTGCCATGGAGTCGGTTCCAACTCATAGCAACCCTGTACCGGGTTTCTGAGGCTGTAAATCTTTACGGGAGCAGAAAGCCTCATCTTTCTCCCATGGAAGAGCTGGTGACTGCTGACCTTGCGGTTCCCAGCCCAATTCGTAACTACTACGCTACCAGAGCTCCTTCAGTAGGGGTGAGTTAATTAAATATTTGACCAAATACAGTAGACTAATTTTAAAGCTGATAATTTTAAAGCTGAATGGCCGGTGAATGATGTTATAAACTTTGGCAGAAAAAAAGGTTACCCACCCCTGCTTTGAAACCATACTAACTTTTCTGCAATGTTGTTTCCCATGTCCCTCTGTGCAGATGATGCCTTTTAGCCAATTGTTGTTGTTACATGCCATCGAGTTAATTCCAACTCATAGCAACCCTGTATAGGGTTTCCGAGGAGCAGCTGGTGAGCTTGAACCACTGACCTTGAGGTTCAAAGAAAAAGTCCTGCAGTCCAGCGCATTAATCCACAGCACCACACAAGGACTCCTTCTACCCAATAGACTTTTCATTTCTCCAAATTTATTTTGCATTTCTAGCCTATTTGTCTTTGCATGGAAAGTTCCATGGCAAAAGCATCCATCTGGCAAAAGCATATCAATATTTTTTAAAAATGAAATACAAAATAGATTCATTCATTGAGTTCTTGACAAACTTTCATCTCTTTCTAGGCAAACTCAATTTAGTGTGTCTTAAGTATTTGATTAATAAATGAAAGAATTTATCTTTCCACTTTCTTTTCTTTATAGCGTTTTATCATTTTCTTCATTCTGGAGATTAAGGTGTAATAGAGTTTTGGTGACTTTGCTATTTGTCTAATGTGCCTGTCTTGAAATGCTTGATTAGTAACAGAACCTTAATGGTATACATCTCTCGCTATGCTGCTAGATGCTGAATCCCTTGAAAATCCCATCTATATCTTCATCTCACACATGTTGTTGTTGTTGTTGTTGTTGTTAAATGCTGTCGAGTCGGTTCCAATCCATAGTGACCTTGTTGTACAGGATTTCCAAGAAGCGGTTGGTGAGCTTAAACCACCAAACTTGTGGTTCAAACTGACTTTGCAGTCCAGCACATTAACCACACTGCCACCCCCAGGACTCCATATCACACATAGCACCTAGCACATTGAATTGTACACAGGTGTTACTAACAAAAAAGGTTTTATTAATTTTAATATCTATGGAATAAGTGTATACTTTGTATGCCATTGGAATAATGAAAAGATATACACTTTGAATTAAAAATGGAACATTGACTTCCATTTCTACATTTGTCTTATTAGATTATCCTTTTCTCCTATTGGTATAGACAGAGGTGTGATCTGCTTAGTAATTTAAGAAACTTTTCTACTGAAGAAAAATTCTTCATATCTTTATCAGTCAGAAGGAAAGAGATGATTTCATACCAGATGGTCCAAATAAAGATTTATGGCATGGTGGATTAATGTGCTGGACTGCAAAGTTGGTTTAAACCACAAGGTTGGTGGTTCAAGCTCACCAATTGCTTCTTGGAAACCCTATACAGGGTTGCTAAGGGTCAGAACTGACTAGAATGCACTTAACAATAACATGTGTGAGATAAAGATATAGATGGGATTTTCAAGGGATTAGGCATCTAATAGCAGAGTGAGACATGTATACCACTAAGGTTCTGTTACTAATCGTCACTGACTCTACGGTACATAACAACAACAACAATGAAGGTACTACTTGAATAGTTTTAAGGGTACAAAGAAATATATTGAGGTACTCAGAGTCTAGCAACTGTGAAAGACATCATTACCTGAGGCCTGAAGAAGAAGGGCAAAAAGATGTCATTTCAAACCCCAAGCAAATGCTGGAGCTAGGGAGGAGCGGTCATGTAGTTTGACATGTAGATATGAGATTAAATCCAGCAAATGATGCCAAAACAGAGAGGGAGCAGGGAAGAAATACTCTGACCTTTCTCTTCTCTCATCCTTTCATCTTCTGCTGGTGCCGCTTAATGATTCATTCCATTGAGAAATAAGAATGAAATAAGAAAATTAAAGAAGGCCTGAATGCTGCTCTTTACCCAGATCTGTCTATTGGGGCATGGAGAAAGGAGGGAAAAGGCCAGGATTGGGTATGAGGGAACAAATGGATGCTAATTAACCCAATACATAATAATGATCAATAAAGTTATATGTTAACATCATTTGCTGCTTTTTCTCTGTAGCATTGAACACAGCAGGAATACAACCTGAATAATTTACTGGGGTATAGATTTGATGGTTCCTAGGACAGTCTGGTAGAAAATTTCAGTTAGGTATCATTGATTTTCTCTTGTTTATATATCGAGCAGAAGGAATCAATATATTGATGAATACGTTGTTTGCGCTTCTGCTCCCAAGACTAAATATTGGATGAGGTGTTGTCATTTGGTTAGAGTTGCAATAGGGAATTTTATGAAATATTGACCCAGTGATCTGATACGAAATGCAAACCTACTTGAGAAATGTTAAGTTCTTTCATTTATGAATGTCCATCAGTGATGTGTCATTAAACTGTCATTTAATGTTAGGTAGGGAAAAATGAAGAGACATGTGATGAAATAGTGAACCATTACAACTATTGTTCTTACCAGACTTCATTTTGCTTGGATCCACAATCTATGATCATGGAAGCAGCAGTCAAACGATGTATTGCATTAGGCAAAATATTTTTTTAAAGTGTTAAAGAGCAAAGATGTCAGTTTCAGAACGAAGGTCTGACTCAAGCCATGGTATTTTCAGTCACCTTATATGCATGCTAAAGTTGGACAATGAATAGGGAAAACCGTAAAAGAATCAATGCATTTGAATTGTGGTACTGACGAAGTATGCTGAAAGTACCACGGATTGCCAGGAGAACAAACAAATTTGTCTTGGAAGATGTACAGTCAAAATGCTCCTTAGAAGCAAGGTGAGACTTTGTCTCTAATATTTTGGATGTATTGTCATGAAGGAACCATCCCTAGAGAAGGACATTATGCTTGGAAAATGGAGGGTCCACAAAGAGGAAGACTCCCAACAAGATGGATCGTCACAGTCGCAACAACAATCGACTCAAACACTACAAAAGTTGTGAGGATGGCACAAGACTAGGCAGTGTTTGTTTCTGTCATGTATTGGTTTGCTATGAGTTGGAACTGATTCAACTGCAAATAACAGCAATAACCTGGATATTTGGGGCATTTAGTCTTTTGACAGAAAAGAAGTCATCAAAGGACTCTATCTCTATTGCTTTCTAGGATCTATTCAAATTTATTCATTAGATTATTAAAATGTTACCTTCCAAAGGAACAAGTTGTAAAGACATGATTGTTGTTGTTATTAAGTGCCATCGAGTTGGTTCTGACCAATAACAACCATGTATAGGGTTTCTGAGAAGAAGCTGGTGGGTTTGAACCACTGACCTTGCAATTCATAATGACTTTGCAGTCCAGTGCATTATTCTGAAGATGGCACAAGGGTAAATTGTGTGGACAGAGAGAGTCTCAAAAGTTGGGGGAAGTAACATAGTGCTCTCTCAGAAGACTTCCAAACAGTCCAAGTAGCAAATTAATGTTCTTGGATATCTTTTGTTGGCTGAGCAAAGTCAATTTAAGCCCAAACTTGGAGAGCTTTCTTCATCTTCTGAGAACAGCCTGTGGAGCAGCTCACTTCTGAAAGGGAAGGAGGAGAGGAGAGGATTAGGAACTTTTTTTAGGGGCTGTGTGAATAGTTTTGCAAATACTTATGCTCCCTGATTTTGAGATAAAGGTAAGTAAGTAGAGCCATGGAGAGGAGTGTGCCTGTGCTGAACCTACAAATGTGAGCTACAATGATGGTTATCTTCATCTTCATCACTGCTGCTACAATCTCTGCAGAATTGAGATGCCCTAGCTATCTTTTGATAAGAGATTTAGCAAAGCAAACCAAAGTCTCTCTTCCCCAAGATAGCTTTATCAAAACTGAAACTAGCAGCTAAGATAGGTTTTAATTTAAGGAGGCCTCGCCCAGATGGGGGCGGGGGCAGAGCAGGACTTTGCAATGCATTTGAATCCTTTGACTACCTTTTCTCAATGCCTCCAATTCTCCTTTTCATACTGCTAACTCCAAGCCTTTTTCATAAACAGTCATCACCCATACATACGACTGTTAGCCATTTGAAGGGTAACAATTTTGAAGAAGGTACTCTAGCAGTATCCTCGCTTCCTAATCTTGCTACAATTCTACCTAATCTGAAATTGGTTTAGGAGAAGCTGAAAGTTGGGATGGACATGTTGGTTCTGGAGCATGAGTAAGATGAGAATTCAAGTCAGGAAGGGAGAGACACAGGCAAAGAGGCGAGCTGAAGTTGAGGGTCCCAGCACCAAGTGGGTGGTGCAGGGTGATGCTGACAGTCTTGCTGGCTTGGGACTGTTTTTAAGTGAGGCCCATGGAAGCACTGCCCATTGTCAAAGTATTTCTTCTTTCACTTCCTTTTGGGACTAGCTGGAATTTCATGGGCATTCATTCATCTCAAGATAAAACATCAGGAAGCTCTTGAGCTCTGGTTTCTCATATTAGATTACTTGAGGCATTCTTATAATAGAACAATGAGGAGGACTCAGATAAGCACAGATCTCAGATTACCCAAAGTTATGGGCTGATTTGTGTCTCCCCAATACAAGGGTGTGGTGCTTCAGGATAAGCACTGGGCTATAAGGTCAGTTTGAACCACAGGTAAGCAGTTTAAACCCACCAACCACCCCTTGAAAACCCTATACAGGGTCACTATGAGTCAGAACTGACTCAATGGCACTTAACAACAATACAAGGATAAGTGAAAAAGCATTTATTGCAATAAAATCATAGATACTTTTAGTATACAAAATAATCAAAATGTGACGCTATTGCTTCTCAACATTCCTTCATTTAGTTCTGTACACATGTGTAGGTAGTGTTTCGATCTCTCTAACTTTTCCCTGTAGAATTCTGTGCTCTTCATCAAAACATCAGTTTTGTCATCTTTGAAGGACTCAATAATTTTCCTTTTAAATGTTCTTTTGAGTTTCGGAAGCAAAAGAAAGTCTGAAGAAGTAAAATCAGGGCAGGAGGGTAAATGGGGTAAGGTTTTCCAGTGAAATTCACCCAGCACAGCCATTGCTACCCTCGAATAATGAACAGGTGAATTGTCCTGATTGAAAAAATAAAATCCTTAATGAAACTTCCCTGGCCCTTTTCTCAACAATGCAGTTTCCGATTTTCTTAAAATTTCTTCATAGTAAGCCCTCATGATTGTTCTGTGTTCTCTGAGAACATTTATCATGATTACCCCATTAGACTCACCCACAAAAAGTTGCTGTAACCTTCTGAACTGACCATTCTGGCTTGAATTTAACCAGCAGACCTCCTCAGAAGTTACTGTTTTGACTGGACTGAATCATTTTGATAACTCCAAGACTGTCTCCAGTTATGATTCATTCCATAAAATTGTCTTCACTAACCTAAATCTTGCTTAATGGCTAATGAAAATTGTCTTCACTAACCTAAATCTTGCTTAATGGCTAATCAGCCTTTGAGTTACTCAATCTTAGCACTGGACAGAAAGATAGGTTTGAACCACAAGGTCAGTGGTTCAAATTCACCAGCCACTCCTCAGAAGCCCTATACAGGGTTGCTATGAGTCAGAACCAACTGGAGGGCACTTAACAACAACAACAAAATCTTAGCACAACACTTTGACACCCATTGAACTGAAAGCTTGCTGAGGTCAAGATGTTTGCTTAAAATTGAAAATATCAAGCCTTGTGAGATCCCAGCATCAGCAGCTACCGCATCAATGGGAAGTCTTCTACCAGTTTCTGGACTACACCCACAACTTCTTCATTCATCAAAGTTGATGGCATCCTTGAAGTCTTCCTGACATTCACTTAAACATGTGTTTTATGTGGGATAGCATTCCCATAAACTTGTTGCAAAGTGTCAATAATACAGGAATATGCCTATTTTGAGGTTTTAAAAAATTTGATACTAGCATGACCTCAAAATAATTTTTCCCTGGCAGAAATAGCAAGGTTTTTGTATTGTTGTTTTTTTAAGGCACCCTGACAATACTAAGACAAGAGTATTGCTGAGAGACCTTATCTTCAATCATTCACTTATCACAGAGACCTGTTTAAATATGTTATACTTTGAAAAAATACCATGCATTATATAAACTGGAATCCTAGTAGCAGCACTTTTTGGCTTACTTTCATGTATACCTTCATAGAGAGCCATTTTCTGTACATTAAGATGGGAGATCAAAACTGGAATTGTGTCATCTTCCATGAGAAGCACTTGCAATAATGCCCAGTCCCGTGGTAAGGTTGGTCTCTAGAAGTTTGGTGAATAAATGAGTAAAGTGATGCAATTCTTGCTATTTCTGCTAAAATGTAAAATCAAATTATTTAAACTGAAATTGACATATGATCTGAATTTGATATAAAGGGGCTAGTGGTGGTGGAGTCAGTTCCAACTCATAGTGACCCTATACAGGGTTTCTGAGACTGTAAATATTTATGGGAGCAGAAAGTCTCACCTTTCTCCACTGAGTGGCTGATAGAGTCCTACTGCTGACTTTGTGGTTAGCAGCCCAGTAACTCACTCCTTGAGCAGAGCTGTAGGACCGCAAGGTGTGTTTGAATCACAAGGTCAGTGGTTCAAACTTACATAGTGCTTTTTGGAAACCCTATGCAGTTTCACTATGAGTTGGAATCTACTTGACAGCACTTAACAACAACAACAACAACATGATACCAGTGCTTCTTGATATAAAGCTAATTCTTTTAAAAATAATTTTAAGAAAGCTAGTGGAGTTTATTTACTGAGAGAATTCAAATGAACGTTGATTCAGTAGTAAAGTTTGATGAACTGGTCTTGCTGTTGTTGGTAGCTGCTGTCAAGTCTGTTCTGACTCATAGCACAACACAATGAAACACTGCCCAGTCTTGCACTGTCTTCACAGTTGTTATTTTTGAGCTCATTGTTGCTGCCACTATGTTAATCCAACTGTTGAGGATCTTCCTCTATTTTTACTGATCCTTCACTTTTCCAAGCCTTAGGTTCTGCTTCAGGGACTGGTCCCTCCTGGTGGTGTGTCCAAAGTACCAGAGAATTAGTGTCACCACCCTTGCTTCTAAGGAACATTTTTGGCTGTATTTCTTCCCAGACAGTTTAGTTTGTTTTTCTAGCAGTCCATGGTACTTTCAACAGTCTTCTCCAAAACCATAATTCAAATGCATCATTTCTTCTACAGTCTTCCTTATTCATTTTCCAACTTTCATATGCATGTGAAGTGACTGAAAGTACCATGGCTTGAGTCAGGCAGATCTTAGTCCCCAAATTGACAGAGATCTTATGTAACAGATTTGTCTAAATCAATAAATCAGTTTGTCTTTTGTTTCATTGATTGCTGCTTCCATGAGTGCTGATTGCAATCTAAGCAATATGAAGTCAGTGACAACTTCAATCTTTTCTTTGTTTATCATGATGCTCAGTTGTGACAACTTTGTTTTCTTTACACTGAGGTGCAATCCATACTGAAGACTACAGTCTTTGATCTTTATCAGTAAGTCTATCAAGTCCTTTTAGCTTTCAGGAAGCAAGGTTCTGTTACCTGCATATGGAAGATTGGTAATGAGTCTTCCTCCAATCCTGATGCCATGTTCTTCTTCATATAATCCAGTTTCTCAGATTATTTGCTCAGTATACAGATTGAATAAGTATGGTGAAAGGATGCAACCCTAACACACACCTTTACTGATTTTAAACCAATCATTAACCCCTGTTCTGTTCTAACAACTACCTCTTTGTCTATGTATAAGTCCTTAAGAGCACAGTTAAGTATTCTGGAATACTAATTTTCCCCAGTGTTACCCATAACTTGTCATGATCCACAGAATTGAAAGCCTTTGCACAGTCAATAAAGCACAGGTAAACATGTTTCTGGCATTCTCTACATTCAGGCAAGATCCATCTGAGATCAATAATGATATCCCTCATTCCACACACTTTTCCAAATCCTGTTTGAATTTCTGGCAGTTCCCTGTGATACATTGCTGCAATAATTTAACAATTATTTTCAGCAAAATTTTACTTGCATGTTATATTAGTAATATTGTTTGATGATTTCTGCTTTCTGTTTGGTATCATTTCTTTGGAATGGGAACAAATGTGGATCTCTTACAATCAGTTGGCCAGGTAGCTGCCTTCCACAATTTTGTTTGTTTGTTTGTTTGTTGTTTTTTTTTTGTACAGCCACATTCTTGGTAGATTTATTAAGTTATAGCATAAAACTAGAAACAACCTGCAAGGAAGATTTATTGTAGAAGGATCAACATGAGGCTCATCCCTATGAGGTGAAGATTAAAGATAACTTCAAATGTCCAACTTTTAAAAAGGAATATGCTACTCCATAATCCCTGATATCAAGCATACTGTTCCCTTGGTATTCTTCCCCATGTCCCAGAGTTTTGCACTTCATCGTAACATCTCCCAGAACTCAAAGGCCATCAGGGAAAAGGCTCACATGGTTGTGGATGCTGACAAGTCCCAAATCTGCAATTTTAATGTCAGTCTGGAGGAATCTCCTCGCTCATGCCAAATCAGGCTATTGACTCACAAGGCTTCAGAAGTTGTTGAATCAGGTCAGGACACTGGTGAAGGTCCCCAAAACCGGAGGTCAAATGGAGGCAGATTTGATTAGTCAAACAAAAGGGTGCACAGCCTACTCACAGTACCAAAAGAATGGCAACATTGACCGAGCCCCATGATACATAAACCAGTTTTTACAGTCTCAATTCACTCTGTACCAGGCACTCACAACTGAACCATGTAATCTAGCAGCCTCTTCCCTTATGTCTCTCTCTCTCTCTCTTTTTTTTTTTTTTTTGTGTGTGTGTACATTTTTATTGTGAGGTTTACATGGAAGAATATCAGTTTTATTTCATATTTCTAATTTCATTTCATTGCAATGATTACAATCCCCTCATGCGTCATTAAATAATCGAAGGACACAGCACACAGCCCCTCTCCCTCCCTGAGTCCAGTGTCCACAGCCACTCCGTCTATCCACATCATCATCTCTGTCTCCATCCCTGGCATCTCTGCTCTTGATTCTTCTCACTTGATGATCCCAGGGACCTCCGCTCCTGGGCTGCAAAATCAATCTCTCCACTCCTTTTGTGAAAAACATCTACCTCTATATTTCCTACCTTCACAGTCAGTCCTGATGGCAATTATTCACTACTGTACCACAAAAGTCTTATCCCCCTTTCCTTTCGCCAGCCCGGTCCCAAGAGATTGGAAATCATTCAGTGGAGAGTCTACCTTCCCCAGCCCTGTCTGGAACTAGGCTCCCTCTTGAAAGCTTGTAAGCCAGTCACTTCTTGCCTTTATAGGCCCCCCAGTTTTGGGTAGCCAATGTCTAAGTTGCCCATCCCTGTCAGCCCTGTGTACCTAGGAGGTGGGAGTGATCCTCGCTGTAAAAATTTGTTCCCTTTTTTGAGCTATTACATCCGTAACTATAGGTAAAGTTCATCAAATTGTAGCAGGTTACTCTTTCCCCGCCCCTCCCCCCCACCTCTTCTTTCTTCTTCTAGTTGAGTTCTGACCATCCAGCCATCGAAGCCAGGTCAAGTGAGTACTATCTGCAAGTATGGGTGTTCTTGTGCATCTTCCCTCACTTTACATCAGCTGGATGCTTCACTCTCCACTCTAGTCCTCTGTGTCCATGTCACTGCCTCTGGGCCCAGGAGTCCCCAGGTCTTGCCGTACTGCTGGCCATCCAGGTCTCCATCCGGGTACACAGGGGTCTATTGAATGTGGTCAGACTTAGCTCACACTTCATTGTTGTTTTTTCCACCTCTTCCCCTTATTGGTTATCAACATAGTCACCAGCCAGACCACCTGCCTGCTCATGTATTCCCTTTGAGTCTCAGTCTTGAAAGGGAGTTTGCTCTGAGGGGTCCCAATCACTTGCCTTGATGGCTCCCAGGAGAACAGCTTACTTGTTCTTGTAGTAATCAATCAGACTGCCATTACTGTTTTGGATTTTTCCTGCCGGTCTTTCTTTCACTACGTATCTTCTGTTCTTCTGGCCACTCTGGGCAGGTCTACTCATCCTTTCCAGTGGAAATTTCCTACCTCAGAGGATTCTGGATGGGGTTCCGAATTCCTTTTATGGTCTTATGCAATGTAAAGGCTCCACAGGAAGCCTCTTTCACTGGGCAACTTCTAGCCACCTTTAAGATATTCCAATCAGTTGTAAGCTGAAGATGGACTTAACAAACTTGCTGTAGTGATGATTCTGGCTATTCCTTTCTCCTCCCCCCCCCCCCCAGGGTCTATTTTACATGGTAGGCAAGGGAAACCAAGATTAAAAAGACAGCAAAGCATCTTAACATTATTCCCTTCTTTTACTCCTTTAAACCATGCAGCAATCCCTGTATCCCGGAGCCCTGTTGTTCCAAGGTTGTGCATACCTCATCATTTACCTCTGTCCCACTTAGCCCATGCAAACCTGCCTAATTGTTCTCCCATCAGCCTTGTTCTTCCATTCCCCTCCCCCTTCTTGTGTATTTCCCCCCCCCCCCCCGCACGCTCTTTCCAGCACCCAAGCTATCCTGTGTCTATGCCCTACCCCGTGCTCTATCTTCCCCTCCCTCCCTCCCTTCCTCTCATCCCATACATCCTGGTGATCAGCAAATATATATATAATCCACCCCCCACCCTTTAGGGTGGGTTCTTTTTCTTAGTCTTTTACAATAATGGTCCTATGCAGAATTTCTCCTTTTGTGACTGACTTCCACATTTCTTGATAGATGAAAGAGATTCTCCAGTGCTGTATCAGTTTTTTGAAAGATTTCAATTTGGATTCTGTCAATTCCTGGATCGTTGTTTTCAACAGTGCCTTCAGTACAGTTTGTACTTCTTCCTTCAGTACCATCGATTTTGATCATATGCTACCTCTTGAAATAGTTGAACATCAACCATTTCTTTTTGGTACAGTGACTCTGTGTATTGTTTCCATCTTCTTCTTCTTCGTTTTTTTCCCCCCTTTCTTTTAGAAATAAAACCTTTACTTAGCTTTTTACAACAGTGGTCTCATATAGTATTTATCCTTTTGTGATTGACTGATTGCATTCAGCATAACATCCTCCAGGTTCATCCATGTTACAATGTGTTTTGTGGACTTATCATTATTCTTCACCATTGTGTAGTATTGCATTGTGTGTATGTACCAAAGTTTGTTTAACCACTCTTCTGTTAATAGGCATTTAGGCTGTTTCCATCTTTTTGCTGTTGTGTTTTGTGTATAAGATGTGTCTCTAACAGACAGCATATTGACTGGTTCAGTTTTCTTGTCCATTCTGCTACTCTCTACCTCTTAACTGGTACATTTAATCCATTTATATTCAGTGTAATTATAGATAGGCATGAAATGATTGATGCCATTTGCTGTGCTTTTTTCTGTGGTGTTGCTAGTTTTTTTGTTCCACATAAATTTCTGCACTGAGCTCATTTTTGTGTGTGTGTGTTTACTTTTCACTTTTTTCATTGCTATTACTGTTTTAAAATTTTTTAATTGTAAATGATGTGATAGTTTACATGGGAGAACATTAGCTTTACATTCATACTATTATATATCATTTCATTGCCATGATTACAATACCCTCCACGCATCATCAGATAACCAAAGGATACACCCTATAAACCTGTCCTGTGGTCGTCAGCACACAGTCCCTCTCCCTTTCTGGGTCTAGAGTTCCCAGCTGCTCCATCTCTCCACGTCACCGACTCTGCCTCCGTCTCTGGTATCACTGTTTCTCTGAGTAGAGTCCCCCTCTCCGCTCTTCTACCTTGATGGTTCCGGGGACCTCCATTCCTGGACTGCAAAGTCAACCACTCCCCTCCTTGCTATAAAACATCTACCTTTACATTTCCAGCCCTCACAGTCAGTCCTGATAGCAATTATTCACTATCGTATCACAAAAGTCCTATCCCCATTTCTTTTTATCAGCCCCACCCAGACAGATTGGATACTACTCAATGGAGATTCTACTTTCCTCCACGGTCTTTGGATCTAGGCTCCCTCTTAAAGTTTGTAAGCCAGTAACTTCTTGCCTTTGTAAACCTCCCCGCCCCCCATTGTGGGTAGCCAATGTCCAAGTTGCCCATCCCTTTCTACCCTGTGTACGGAGGGGGTGGGAATGATCCTAAAGATTTGTACCCTGTTTTGAGCTACTGCATCCATAGGTGTATGTCAAATTCATCAAATTGTATCAGATTACTCTTTTTTCCCTCTTCTTTCTTCTTCTAGTCTGGTTCTAATCACCCAGCAATTGAAACCAAGTCAAGTGGGTATTATCTGCAAGTGTGGGTGTTCTTGTGCAAATCCCCTCACTTCTTGTCAGCTGGACACTTCACTCTCCACTCTAGTCTTCTGGAGTCCCCAGGT
This sequence comes from Chrysochloris asiatica, assembly GCF_000296735.1. Lineage (NCBI taxonomy): Eukaryota > Metazoa > Chordata > Mammalia > Afrosoricida > Chrysochloridae > Chrysochloris > Chrysochloris asiatica. The sequence goes on along the minus strand of NW_006408640.1, from coordinate 8,123,468 downwards.
CTTGCCACACTGCTGGCCAATTAGGTCTCCAACCAGGTTCACAGGAATCTCATTGCTATTATTTTAATGTTTACTAAATCAGATTTTCTTCCTTTTATTTTGATGTGAAGGTGTATTAATTTTCTTTGTGATTATTCTGTAATTTATTAATTTTTCCCCCTGTTTAATACAGACTTTGGCAATTTTTTTTCTTTCAGAATTTTGTATATGTCATCCCATTGCTTTCTTGTCTGCCTGGTTCCTGCTGAGAACCAAGAGCTTGTTCTCCTTTGTATGTAGTTTTTCCTTTTTCCTGAGCTGTTATCAGGATTCTTTCCTTGTCTTTGATTTTGGAGACATTGATAATGCTATGTCTTGGTGATTTTATTTTGGGATCTATCCTGTTTGGGGTTCGTTCAGCTTCACGTCTTTCATGACGTTAGGTGAGTTTTCTTTCAGCAACTTTTTAGCAATTTTCTCCATGATTTTTATTGCTTCTTTCCATTCTGGAATTCAGATCACCCATAAGTTATTCCTCTTCATAATATCCCACATAAATCTCTACCTTACTTCCAGTTTATCACATTATTTTTCTGATTGTTCTTCTAATTTATTATTATTGAGAGATTTTGTTTCAAGGTCAATAATTCTGGTTTCTGCTGATTGAAATCTAGTCTTTTGCCCTTTCTGTGTATTGTCCATTGCTGAGATCTTAGTAGTACTCTTTTGGATTTCTATTTGCAGGTTTTGTATAGTTTCAAATTTTGCATTTACTTTGATTTTTAGTTCTTGTAGTGTTTTTCTAAATTATTCTACACTACCAGGGCTCCTTTCTTATTGTGTTTTTTTTTCCTTAAAAATCTACATTTCTCTGTACATATTATTCAGTGATATTTCTATACATATTTTCACAATGCCATCAGCCATCTCGTTATTTCCACTCTGGCTTCTCTGTTTCCATTAATCTATCTTCCTTGTACCCCCTTACTTTCTTGCCTTAGGTCTAGAATAAATGTTGAATTTTAGGTTTCATTTAGGTGATTGTTTAGAGCAGCATAGTATTCCTTGTTGTTGTTGTTGTTGTTAAGTGCCATCGAGTCGGGTCCGACCCATAGCGACCCTGTACAGGGTTTCCGAGGGTGTAAATCTTTACGGGAGTAGAAAGCCTCATCTTTCTCCCGCGGAGCGGCTTGTAGTTTCGAACCGCTGACCTTAAGGTTCGCAGCCCGATTCGTAACCACTACACTACCAGAGCTCCTTAGGTGATATCATTTTTTTTGTGTGAGCTACTCTGTCTTTTCTATGAGAGGCCATGACCAGGAGTGACTTGAATACCAAGTTTAAAGTACAATAGTTTCTACCAGACCAATAAATTTGGTCTTCTTTAGGAATTTGAATTTTGATCTACATTTTTTTCCCTCATTCAATCCAAGGACACGTATTATGTCGTTGGTTGGAACGGTTTGTTGTAGTAGCCAACACCTTCCAGTTTTTCTGGTCTCAGGTAGTTGAGGCCAAGGTTTATGTAGACAATTAGTCATGTGAACTAATTCCATACCTGAGTCTTCGGTTTCTTTCTTTCTTCTTAGCTCCAGATATGTAGAAACAAATAGTATTTTATATTTTATTCTTATCTAAGACAAATTGATGAAAAGTGGTTTTAGAATTAAGCATGAAAACATTTTTAAAGTGATTAATGCATTTCATTTTTATTTGTTATAATATGAATTTAGTAAAAAAAAAAAAAATCAAAATAAAGAAAAAGTATATTCTCCACTTACTGACATGTTTAGTTTCCACAAACTAGGCTGTTATAGGAAAATTGACATTATGAAAACTGAGGATGATTACATCAGATTACAAAATGGAAGATGATGACATCATTGTCTGACTGCCAATTTCATCATTACATAATTGTCAAACCCCCAAAGAATCATGGCCTAATCAAACTGACACATCACAGCCAGTGTTACTCTCACCTCGGATCTCAGTGCTCATTACTACCAGACACATGTCATTAATGGGCAAAATAGTTGGAGAGTAGATTTTTTTTCTATTGTTTTAAGTACAAACTAACAGATAAACAGATAGTCAATATATGAGGAATAGGTATACAGTGAAAAGTCTCCCTCTGGGCTTTCCACAATTAACTTTGTTGTTGTTAAGTGCCATGGAGTCGGTTCAAACTCATAGAGACCCTGAATAGGGTTTCTGAAGCTTTTTAAATCTTCCATGGAGCAGCTGGTGGGCTCGAACCTTGGATCTTGTAGTTCATATTCTAGTGCTTATTCTACCTTGTCACATCAGTGCTTGTAACGTAGAAACTTTAAAAAATGTGTCTGTCATTCTAAATCGGCTTCTCTAAAATATATGTTTGCTAAATTAACCAGGATTGACAAGCACTGGACTGCTAACCTGAAGACTGGTGATTCATACCTATCAGCCACTCCTCAGAAACCCTATACAGGATGATTATGATTCAGAACCGACTCCATAGCACTTAACAACAGCAGTAAGTCTTTTAAAGAGAAACACACAAGGTAGTCAGCATGGCCACTCCCTCTGGTTCCTCTCATCCTCCTCTCTGTTTCTATCCAACTCTCCCATTGTAGCCTGAAAAAGATCCTGATACATTTGAAATACTATTTATAAATGATGATCTGCCTCTTAACCTAAATCTCATCCATTGTCTAAAATGCCTTTTAAGGTCAAACCTTCAAGGATGAGAGAACAAACGCTTTGTAATTACTTTCTCTTCTTTGTCTAAAGCCACATTAAAAGGACTTCCCAAAATCTATTAAGGACCCTCAACATTTTAGAGGAATTCTGGATTTTAATTCAAGTTTACCAACCTTGTATGAATGATCTGTATTGGTTAATCTGTGTATTTGGACCAGAAGAGGCACCAAATTAGATTAGTTTCACCAGCTGGAAAGAAAAAAGTCCTATCAATTCAGAAACTTATTATGATGAGTCAAAACTGTTGCTTAAGAACTAGATACAGTTTCAAAGGTTTACCCCCATGAAACTGCCTGGGGAAGAATTCGGGAATGCAAAGAAGAGACTGATGGATCTGTGTATAGCTTTGAAGACTTACCAAGGCTTTGTCTGAGCATTCTGGTCTAGTGCTTGCAAATGCAGGTAGAGTTTTCAATTCTTTGTCAGTGGTCTCAAATTAGAATTAGCAACATTAGCAATGCATCATCATCCGAACTGGGAAAATACTCCTATGACTGAACTTACTAACATAGCTGAAAAGATATCCTACACTCTCCCAACAAATCTTAGAATCCAAGTTTCATTATGGCTCTGCAGTTCCATAAGTTGCAAACTCCTTTTAGACGTAATAATCCTATGTCACCCTCTTCTGGAGTGTGCCAGTATTGCATGCTACCTGGACAGTGGAATAAAAACTCTC
>NW_006408640.1:8113295-8119698 GCF_000296735.1 Chrysochloris asiatica | reverse complement strand
CTTTGATAACAGTGGGGAGATAACTGCAATTTCTGGAGACACACTAAATGGATTTCTTATGTTACTTAGAGGTGTTGACAATGGATAAGGGTGGTAATGGTGGAGTGCTGTGGAGTCGATTCTGACTCAGTTACCTTGTATAGGGTTTCCAAGGCTGTTAATTTTGGGGGAGCAGAAAGCCTCATCTTTCTCCTGCAGAATGGCTAGTAGTTTTGAACTACCTTAAAACAAGAAAGCACTCAGTGCTATCCTCCCTATCCCCAATCTTCTGGGTTTCTTCCTCTTCAGATATGATTCAGTGATTCAACCGATTCAATGAAACCACTTTTCAGAATTTTCTAATACCTTCTAAAACAGGATTCAATTCAAGGACTAACCTTATTTATTATATAAAAGGATAATGATACCTTGTAATTTATTATATAAAGGGATAGTGATACTTTGTAATACCCATGTAATACCCTAATTGTTCCAGTTAAGAAAGTCAATGAAGGACTTCCACCAAATGGTTGTCTAGACAGACACGCTCCCCAGACCCTCTATAACAAAGACATGAAAAAACAAATTAAACTGCTATGAATGATAATCCTGGAAGCCTGAGCTCCAGGTAAAAGGATAGAGAAGTGGATTGAATACTGACTAGGAAAAGAAGCTGAACAAAAACAATGAGACAGATAATACCCACTTGACCTGGTTTCAATGACTGGATGATCAGAGCTCAACTCGAAGAAGAAAGAAGAGGAAAAAAAGCATCATCTGATACAATTTGATGAACATGACCTACACCTATGGATGCAGTAGCTCAAAAGAGGAAACAAATCCTCACTGCAAGAATCATTCCCACCCCCTCCACACACAGAGTAAACAGGGATGGGCAACTTGGACATTGGCTACCCAAAATGGAGTGGGGGGGACTACAAAGGCAAGAAGTGACTGGCTTACAAGCTTTCAAGAGGGAACCTAGATCCAGAGGACATGGAGGAAGGTAGAGTCTCCAGTGAGTAATATCCAACTTGTCTAGGAAGGGCTGATGAAATGAAATGCAGATGGGTCTCTTGCGATGAAATGGTGAAAAATTGTTATTAGGACTGATTGTGAGGGTTGGAATTGTAAAGGTGGACATTTTATAACAAGGAGGAGAGTGATTAACTTTTCAGTCTAGGAGTGGAGGGCTCTGGGAACAACAATGGAGAAGAGAGGAGAGCGGGACCCTACCCAGAGAAGTTGTGACGCCTGAGATGGAGGCAGAGACGATGACGCGGAGAGATGCAGAGGCTGCGGACTTGAGATCCAGAGAGGGAAAGGGCTGTGTGCTGATGACCGGGGTCGGGGGAGACAGGCTTGCAGGGTATAACCTTTGGTTGGTTGATGATGCATGGATGGGATTGTAACTATGGCAATGAAACGACACATGACAGAATGAATGTAAAACCTATGGTATCCCATGTAAACTATCACATAATTCACAATAAAACATTTATTTAAAAAAAAACAATAAACAATTAGACAGGAGACAGATGGAACAGGTGAATTGTTGGGTAGTCTGACTCATTTTGAACAGCTTCTGATTGGGACAGCAAACTGATAATGCACACTGCTCCTCTAAGACAGCACAAGAACAAACACCAGTGGCTGGTGATCAGTAAGATGCAATACTCCCCATGCTCCACACACCCTCCTGGGACCATAAGCATGACCAGTCTCCACCCTCACCCACCCAGCAGCCTGAAGTCAGAGGCAAGACCTTTCAGATCCAGTCCTGGTTCATGCCACCCTATGCCCGCATCTGGAGACATGTGAACTCAGCCTCATCAGAGCAGCAGAAGGCATAGTTGCAGACAGGCAGCCTGCCCCCAGCCAACCTTGAACGGGTAGAAACTCCTTTCATAATCAGTCACTCTTTCCCCAACTGTCCTCTGGGTTCCAAAGATCTCTTCAGATCAGACCCCCTGGCTCCAGACACCTTCTAGACTGGCAGGAATTTCACCTAGGGCTTGGTATTCCATCACTTTCTTCCTACCCCCAGGACCCACCCAGAACACTTCCACTCCCATGACTTCCTTTGGACTGGTAAGGACTCTGACCCACACTGAGTGCCACGACCCTGTCAGATTTCTCCTCCCCCACCCCCCTTTCCCTTCCCATGTTTTATTCCTTTCTTTCTCTACTTTCCTTATGTCTTTTGTCTTTTTTTCCCTTCTGTTTCTCCTTTTTAAAAAAATCCATCCTTTTTCTCTCTTAGTTTTTTTTTCCCTTTCGTTTTCTCTTTTCTTCCCCCAGTCTTTGTTTTTTCTTTCTTTTTTCTCTCCTCATATTTTTATTTTCCTTTCCTTGTTTTTTTTTTAAGTTATGATATTCTCTTCTTCCTGATGTTTGCTTGTGTTTACCTGCTTGGTTTTCTTTCTTTCTTTTTCCCCCCTCTTTATTATTATTTTATTTTTTTGCTATTGTTTTTTCCTCTAGTTTGTTTGTTTTATTTTGTCCCACCTGGAAGGTGACAGTAACTGCTCACATAGCAAAGACACAACTATACCTCCTGTAGCCCCACCAACTCGGCATTGTACTATCCACTTCTGTAGCACCAGATAGATAGCAGCCAACACCAGGTAAACCTGCCCTTAACTGCACAACATGAAACATGAACTTCATTCACATACAGTCTTATTCTCTAGCACACCCACCAGTAGACAGGTAAATACACAGATACAGGTTAGTCAAATCTAAATATTTGTGGCTATGTCCCTACTCTTCCTCTCACACCTATTCATGTGTGTCTATCCATGCATCTACTCATAGGTCACCATTCTTGTTGGATTGTATTATTGCTGTTATTAAGTGCCATAAAGTCAGTTCCAACCTATAGTGGCCTGCAGCTGGTGAACTTGAACCACCGACCTTGAGATTCAAACTGACTGTGCAGTCCAGTGCATTAACTCAGAGCCACTTACCTCTGTTGCCATTTATTCTTGCTGTGTCGTCCCATGCCTTTATCATTCTTCTACCAATCTCCCTCTTGTTGCATACTGCCTTCCCCTTCACCCAAGTTAGTAAGTCTACTGTCTACAAGTGAATTACTCCTCATTCCGTCCCACACTTGGTAATAAAGAAAAATATATAAATGTTTCATTTATGGTGAAAACTTTTCCTGTTTTTCACAATAGTAGTTTCATACAACATTTGTTCTTTTGTGATTGATACATTTCACTCAGCATAATGTCCTCCAGGTTCATCCATGTTATGAGGTGTTTTGCATGTTCATTGTTATTCTTTAACACTGTGTAGTATTCCATTGTGCACATGTATCCAAGTCTGTTTAGCCTCTCTTCCATTGATGAACTTTAGGTTGATTTCATCTTTTTGCTGTGGTGAATGTTATTGTAATGAACATGGTTGTGAAGATTCCTGTTGTGGCTCTTATTTTTCTGGGATATATAGAAAGCAGAGGGGATTGCTGGATCATATAGCATTTCTGAGGAAGTGCCATACCGTTTTCCTCAGTGGCTGTACCACTTTACAATCTCACCAGCAGTGTAGGAGGGTTCCAGTCTCTCTACACCTTTGCCTGCATTTGCTGCTTTCTGGTTTTTGTTTTGTTTTTGTTTTTTTGAATCTTGTGGTTAATGCTGAGGTGAGATGATATCTTATTGTTGTTTTGATTTTACTCTCTGTAAAGGTATGGCACTGTCGGATAAGCATTGGATTGCTAACCACAAAGTTGGTGGTTCAAATCCACCAGCCACTTCTATACAGAGTCGCTAGTAGTTGGAACTGACTAGACTGACAACCACAATAATGGCTAATGATCATGAGCCTCACTTCATGTTTGTTGGTCTCCTGAACATCATCTTTGGTGAAGTGTCTGTTCATATCCGCTGTCCATTTTTAAATTGGATTGGTTGTCTTTTCTTGTTGAGGTGTTGAAGTTTTCTATAAATTTTAGAGATTAGTCCCTTTGTCTACTGTGTCATTACCAATTTTTTTTCTCTTTTTATTCTTTTGGTGAAATCTGCTGCTGCACATACATGTCTAATTCTTAGGAGATCTCAGTTATTTCGTTTATTTTCTTCTGATGTTTGTGTGTTTTCATTTATTTATTTATTTATTAAGTTTTTATTGTGAATTGAGTGATCGTTTACATGGGAGAGCATCAGTTTTACACTCATCATTTCATTGCAATGATTACAATATCCTTCATGCAACATCATTCAACAGTAGTTGCTTCTATTCCCTCTGGGTTTTTTTTTGTTTGTTTGTTTGTTTTTTTGCAGGAGGGACAATGTACACAAAACATTCAGGAATCTATAATAATTTAAACAACCAAAGGGCACATTCTGCAAGCCTGCCTCCTGCTGCTAGCACACAGTCTTTCTTACTCCATGAGTCTAGTTCCTCAGCTGCTCTCTCTCTCCATGCCATCACCTCTGCCTCCATCTCTGGTGTCTCTGCTTCTCTAGATAGTGTCCCACAGTCTGCTCTTGCTCTTCTCCCTTGATGTTCCTAGGGTCCTCAGTTCCCGGGCTGTAAGATTAACCACTCTCCACTTTTTGTTACAAAACTTCTACCTTTACAGTTGTGACAGTTGCAATTAGTCATGATAACAATTACTCACTATTGAATCATAAGAATCTTATCCCCATCTCCTTTCACCAGACCCATCTAGATATGATGAAAACTATTCAGTGGGATTCTAGCTTCCTCGGCACACTTTGAAACTAAACTCCCTCTTGAAAACTTGTAAGCCGGTCACTTTGTGCCTTTATAGCATGCTCCTCTCCTCATTTTAGGTAGCCAATGTCTAAGTTGTCCATCCCTATCAACCCTGTATACATGTGAAGACTCCTTCCCTCTCAGTTGGTATTTTGAGTTACTACATCCATAAGTATAGGTCAAGTTCATCAAATTATAGCAATTTATACTTATTTCCTTTATAAAAAAAGATTTTTTTTAGTCTTCCTCTAGTCTAATTCTGATCATCAAGCCATTGAAGCTAGGTTGAATGGGTACTATCTACAAGTTTGGCGTGTTCTTGTGCATCTCCTCCCACTTCATATTAGCTGGATGCTTTGCTCTCAGCTCTAGACCTCCCTGGCTGTGTCCTTGTCTATGGGCTTGGGAGTCTCCAGGTATCACCACACTTCAGACCAACCAGCCCTTCCTCTTCTCTCTTTCATCTCCAGGTTGACGGGAGTCTATGATTCATGTAACAGAGCCCTTAAGTTTGTTTGTCCTTACATTTTCATTGATGATCTTTAGACTTCTAGGTTTTATATTTGGATCTTTGATACATCTTGAGTTCATTTTTGTATATGGTGTGAGGTGTGAGTCTTGTTTGAGTTTTTTGCTAATGAATATCCAGTTGCACCAGCACTATTTGCTGAAGAAGTTATCTTTTCCCCATTTAATGTGTTTCAGACCTTTGTCAATGATCAGCTAACCATAGGTGGATGGATTTACTACTAGATTCACAATTGTGTTCAATTCATCTATGTGTCTGTCATTTCACCAGTGCCTGACTGATCTGACTAGTGTGGCTATGTAGTAGGCTTTGAGATCAGGAAAGGAAAGGCCTCTTACTTTGTTCTACTTCTTTGTAGTGCTTTGCTTATCTGAGATCTCCTGCCTTTCTACATAAAGTTAGTGATTGTCTTTCCCATCTCTTAACGTAAAAATGTTGGAATCTGGATTGGGAATTCATTATATCTATAGATCACTTTGGGTAGTATTGAATTTTTCACATAGTTAAGTCTTCCTATCCATGAGCATGGTATATTCTTTCACTTATGCAGTCTCTTTTGGTTCCTTGCAGTAGTGTTTTGTAATTTTCTTTGTATAGGTTTTTTGTTTCTCTAGTTAGATTTAGTCCTAAGTATTTCATCTTTTGGGTGGCTATTATAAATGGTATTGCTTTCTTGATCTCCTTTTCAGAGCTCTCGTTGTTAGTGTAACACAATACAACTTATTTATGTATACTGATCATGTATCCTGCCATTTTGCTAAATTTTTAAATGACTTCCAATAGTTTTATTGCTGAGTCTTTGGCGTTTTTAAAATATAAGATCATATCATATGCAAATAAAGAGAATTTTACTAGTTTTTCATTTTGGGTGTATTTAATTTCTGGAATTTTTTTTTTTTTTTTTTTTACATATTAGACATGGTAATAATCTCTAAAATTTTTAGAATACTTCAACACCTTAACAACAAAAAAAGACAAATAATCTAACTTAAAAATAGAACGAGTACATGAGCAGATGCTTCACTAAAGAAAACATTTAGGAGACCAACAAAAAGATGAAGAAGCGTTTACGATCATTAAAGAGAGGCAAATCAAAACAACAATGAAATATCATCTCTCCCCAATATTAACAGAAAAGTTCAAGAAAGCAAAAAACAACAAATGCTG
>NW_006408640.1:8101772-8103334 GCF_000296735.1 Chrysochloris asiatica | reverse complement strand
CTGAAGAATGGATAAACAAACTGTGGTACATACACAAAATGGAATAATATGCTACTTTGAAGAATAACAAGGAGGCTGCAAGCACAGCATATCATAGATGAACCTTGAGGACATCATGTTGAGTGAAATTAGTCAGTCACAAAAGGAGAAATACTGCATAGGACCAGTACTGTAAAAGACTAAGAAAAAAAAAAACCCATACTAAAGGTGGTGGGGATTCTTTGCTGGCTACTGGAATGTAGGCGGTGGGGTGAGGGGAGGGAAGAGAAGGTAGAACACAGGGTAGAGAATAGACACAGGATAGTTTGGGCATTAGGGAGGGGGCAATATACTAGAAGGGGGGGAGTAATGGAAGAACAAAGCTGAGGGAGAACAATTAGGCAGGTTTGCACGGGCTAAGTGGAACAGAGATAAATAATGAGAGGGGAAATAATGTTAAGATGCTTGGCTGTTTTATGAATCTTGGTTTCCCTGGCATAAAATGGACACTTGAGGGGAAGAGAAAGGTATAGTCAGAAACCTCACCATAGAAAGCTTGTAAGTCTGTCTTCTGCCTATAACTGATTGGAATACATAAAATGGGGCTATACTATGTCAAGTGAAGGAGGCTTCCTGTGGAGCTTCTGCATTACATAAGACCATAGATGGAATCCTGGACAGCATCCAGAATAATCAGAGGAGGGAAATTTCCACTTGAAAGAACAAGCAGACCAGCCTGGAGTGGCTAGAAGAACAGAAGATACTTCTTGAAAGAAAGACCCACAGGAAAAATCCAAAACGATATAGGCAGACCTACTGATTATTACAAGAACAAGCAAGTTGCTCACCCAGCAGACATCAAGGCAAGTGGTTGGGTCCCCTCAGAGCAAGCCCCCTTCCAAGACTAAGACTCAATGGGAATACACGTTCTGATTGGTGACCACGTTCGTCACCGATAAGGGGCAGTGAGGAAAACACAGCAAGGAAGCTGCGAGTTAAGCCCTACAATGTTTAATCTACTCCTGTGAACCTGGCTGGAGACCTGGATGATCAGCAGTGTGGCAAGACCTGGGGACTCTTTAGCCTAGAATCAGTGACATAGCCACAGAGGACTAGAATGGAGAGTGAATTATCCAGCTGATAAGAAGAGAGGGCATATGTACAACACCCACACTTGCAGATAATACCCATTTGACCTGGCTTCAATGACTGGATGATCAGAGCTCAACCAGAAGAAGAAAGAAGAGGATAAAAAAGAGTAATCGGATACAATTTGATGAACTTGACCTACACCTATGGATGCAGTAGCTCAAAAGAGGGAAGAAATTGTTACAGCAAGGATCATTCCCACCCCTCTATACACAGAGTAGACAGAGATGGGCAACTTGGACATTGGCTACCCAAAAAGGGGGGGGAGTGCTTCAAAGGCAAGAAGTAACTGGCTTACAAGCTTTCAAGAGGAGATCTAGATCCAGAGTGCGTGGAGGAAGGTAGAATCTCCACTGAGTTGTATCCAATGTGTCTAGGTGGGGCTGATTAAAGGAAATGCAGATAGGTCTCTTGTGATACAATAGTGAATAATT
>NW_006408640.1:8098596-8100447 GCF_000296735.1 Chrysochloris asiatica | reverse complement strand
AAGGGAGAAGATCACAAGCAGAATGCGGGACCTTATCCAGGGAAGCAGCGGATGTCAGAGACAGAGGCAGAGATGGGGGCATAGAAAGGGGGAGCGGCTGAAGCCTAGATTCGGGGAAGAAAGGGACTAAGAGATGACTGCCAGGAAGCAGACTTGCAGAAAGTGCCATTTGGAGATGTAAATTGTTATATATGCCTGAGTGGTTTTTTGTTTTTAAAAGCTAAAATGGGTAGAGAGAAATACATGGAGGGGATTCTAATCATTGTAATGAAACAAGGTGTATGATTTGTTTAATGTAAAACTGATGATCTGTCCTGTAAACTTTCACTCAATCCACAATAAAAACCTTAAAAAAATAAAAAAAAGAGGCAACGTTTATCCAATGACAAAGTTTGTAAGGGTTAGTAAAGAAGGAAAAATAGAAACAGGAGACATAGGGAGGAAGTGGGGTTGTAATCAATGAGATGAAACAAAATAGGTATAAATTGTTGAATGTAAAACTGATCTGCTCTGTAAACCTTCACCCAATTCACTATAAAAGTAAAAACAAACAAAGCCTAGATTTATAAAACTAAAAAGGGCAAATATGGCTGATATTTTTCAAGCTGGAAGAACTAACGAGAAAATTCCTACTGTATCATAAACGTTTATTTTGAGTGTTCTAGAAAATTATGTAAACCCAAGGTCTTCTTCTCAAACTTTCTTACACTTCATGCTTTATGAAGCAGATTTTTTGAGCTTTGGAAATGGCACAGATAATTAGTATGGATGTACACAGACCTCACATTTTGCTGCGCTCCGAGACCTGACACAGGGTGTCAGTCAACAGTATTTATTAAATGATAAAATGTTAGGGCTGAAGATCACTATTTCCTCCTTCCACTCTTTCCAAGTGTGAAAGGCATTGTAGTTATGCTGAAAGTCTTTTCTAATTAAAGTTTGATCCTCATCTTGAGTATATTATATATAAAATCATTGCGATTTTTATGTTAAAGATTATATGGGTCTTATAGCCTCGGAAACCCTGTGCAGGGTCGCTATGAGTCGGAACCGACTCCACGGCACATAACAACAACAACATAGTTCTTTTACTGATCTGTGAACAGTTTGCTCAATGATCCACTAGATGGCACTGCTCAATCATATAGCCAAGGAAAGTCTCCAGTCTGTGGAACTGCTTGGTTTCCTAATATCCTACTCACTAGCTTGTGACAAGTGAGAATTCCTGTGTGGAACTTAACAGTGACTCTACCATCTCATTTTTCTTTAGCAGCAATCTATCACTAACCAAAAGCCATTACCTCCTGAGTGCAAGTGCTTATTATGTCACAAACTTAGAATAGGCTCAACTATCAGACTCAATCCATTTTGGTTTCCTCTTATAAGGATCCCAAGGAAGAAATAAAAGCCAGAATGTGGTGCAATGAATTATTTCTGTACGGTCTTTCTAGCGATGATCTTCTAACTCTTCCAGAATGATTGACTGGGCCACAATCTTGTAAGGAATTGCTTAGTTTGCTATGCAAATTGAGTTAATTGTGGCTTAGTGAGGGGGATCCACAACTCCTCTGCCAGTTTGTCATACTGTGGTGGTTTGCATGTTGTTTTGTTTCAAATATTTTAAATACCAACAGGGTCACTCATGGTGGACAGCTTTCCGTGGAGCTTACAGACTGAGATAGACTAGGAGTAAGGAGAGGCAGACTACTTCTGAATAGTTAGCCACTGACAACCTAAAGAGTAGCACAACATTATATGATACAATGCTGTCAGATGAGCATTTAAGGTAGGAAGGCAATCAAAATATAACTGGGAAAGAGCTGCCTCCTCAAAGAATTGATGTGAATAGAG
>NW_006408640.1:8071330-8098211 GCF_000296735.1 Chrysochloris asiatica | reverse complement strand
ATTTATCTTGAAGTACAATGCTGCCTGTGATAGGATAATATCCATACACCTACAAGGAAGAGCAGCTAATACCACTATTCAAATTTATGCACCAACCACTAAAGCCAGTGAGTCTGAAATTGATCAACCAGCAATCAATATGCATTGATAATTACTGGTGGTTGGAATATGAAATTTGGGGACAAAGAAGAAGGATCAGTAGTTGGGAAGTATTTTCTTTGTGATAGAAATGATGCTGTATATCTCATGATAGAATTTTGGAAGATCAATGATGTCTTCATTGCAAATACCTTTTTTAAACAACATAAAAGGTGACTAGACACATGGGCCACACCCGATGGAATACACAGAAATCAAATTGGCTACATCTGTGGAAAGAGACAATGGAAATGCTCCATATTATCAGCCAACAAAAGGCCAGGGGCAGACTGTGGAATAGACCATCAATTGCTCATATGCAAGTTTAAGCTCAGATGAAGAAAATAAAAACAAGTTGATAAGAGCCAAAATATGACCTTGAACATATCTCACCGGATTTTAGAGACCATCTGCAGAACAGATTTGATGCATTAGCACTAATGACCGAAACCCAGAGAAGTTGTGTGATGACATCGACAGTGTGATACATGAAGAAAGCAAAGGGTCATTAGAAAGAAAGGAAAAAAAGAAGACACTAAAATATATGTCAGAAGAAACTCAGAAACTTACTCTTGAACACAGAGAAACTAAAGCAACTGGAAGAAATGAGGAAATAAAAGAGCTGAATAGAAAATTTCAAAGGTCATCTCTAGAATACCAAGTCAAATATTATAATGAAATGTGCAAAGATCTGGAGTTAGAAAACTAAAACATGTTCAGTGTTTCTCAAGCTGAAAGAACTGAAGTAAAAAGTCAAACCTTGACTAGCAATATTGAAAGATCCTATGGGCAAAATAAGGTTCCAGGAATTGATGGAATACAAATGGAAATCTTTCAAAAAACTGATGCTCAGCAAACTGGAGGTGCTCACTCATCTATGCCAAGAAATTTGTAACACAGCTACCTGACCAACTGATTGGAAGCAATCCACATTTGTCCCTACTCCAAAGAGAAATGACCCAGCAGAATGTGGAAATCATTGAAGAATATCATTAATATAAATGCAAGTAAAATTATGCTGGAGATAATTTAAAAATAGTTGTAACAGCATATTGACTGAGAACTGTCAGAGGTTCAATGTGGATTAAGACAAGGATGTGGAGAGAGGAATATCATTGCTGACATCAGATGGATCTTGGCCATAAGCAGAGAATACCAAAAAGATGTTTATTGGTAAGTGCCTTTGAGTCAGTTTTGGCTCATAGCGACTCTGTCTAGGGTTTCCAAGGTGAATTTAAACCACTGACCTTGTGGTTCAAACAGAACTTTCAGTCCAGTGCGCTATCCCACAACACCACACAAGGATGTTTAACTGTGCTTAATTGAATTTGCAAAGGCTTTTGACTGTGCGGATCATGACAAGCTAGGAATAACACTGGGGAAGGATGGGTACTCCAGAACACTTAATCGTTTTCATGAGGAACCTGTACCTATGTACCCAGAGACAGTCTTTTGAACAGAACAAAAGGGCACTGAATGGTTTAAAATCAGGAAAGGGTTGTATTCTTTCTCCATACTTAATCAATCTGCATACTGAGCAAATGATTTGAGAAGTTGGATTATATGAAGAAGAACATGGTATCAGGATTGATGGAAGACTCATTAACATCCTGCGATATGTAGATGATCTAACCATGCTTGCTGGAAGTTAAGAGGACTTAAAATACTTACTTTGACTATCAAAGCCTTCAGGATGGATTGCACCACAATACAAAGAAAATGAAAATCCTCACAAGTGGACCAATAAATAACATCATGATAAATGGACAAAAGATTGAAATGAAAGACTTCATTTTGCTGGGATACACCATTAACACTCATGGAAGCAGCAGTCAAGAGATCAAATGATGTATTTCATTAGGCAAATCTGCTGCAAAAGACCTCTTTAAAGTGTTAAAGATCAAAGAGATTGGTTAGAGGACTAAGATGGACATGGCCCAAACCATGATATTTTCAATTGCGTCATATGCATGTGAAAGTTGGACAATGAATAAGAAAGATAATTAAAGAATAGATGCATTAGAATTATGGTGTGGGAGAAAAATATTACAGGTACCACCAATAGCTAGAAAAATAAGCAAATTTGTTTTGGAAGAATACTCCTTGGAAGCGAAGATGGAGAGACTTTGCCTTTCATATTTTGGATATGTTATCAGGAGTAAACAGTTCCTGGAGCAGGAAATCAAGCTTGGTAAAGTAGAGGGGCAGTGAAAAAGAGAAAACACCCAACAAGTTGAAAAGACATAGAGGCAGTAGCAATGGGCTCAAATGTAGCAATAATTGTGAGGATGGTTCGGGCCTGGGTAATGTGTTGTTCAGGGTTACTATGAGTTACAGCCAATTCCAAGGCAATTAGCAAGAACAAAGTGAGGGGAATAGTTAAGTTCATTGTTATGTTTTGAAACTGACGAAGAGTTTGCTTATTTAAGGACCAATAGTAGTGGTTCGAATTGGGCTGTGAACCTCAAGGTCAGCAGTTTGAAACTACCAGCTGTTCAGCGGGGGAAAGATGAGGCATTCTGCTCCCATAAAGATTTACAGCCTCGAAACCCCTGTAAAGGGTCGCTATGAGTCGGAACCAACTCCACCACCACGGCACACAGACACCACCAGAGGTAGACTTCTTGTATGTCTATAGGATTAGCAAATCAGAAGCTCGGCAGTTCAAGATCCCCAGCTGCTTCTTGGAAACCCTTTGTGGATCCTTTTGAGTTGGAACCTACTTGACGGCACTTAGCAGCAGCAGCAACAATCATAGATAAAGTGAAAGAGATCTTACTATTCTCATGAAGATTTTGGAGTAGAGCATGTTTTTGGACCAAGAACCCAGGGTCCCTGCGTTGAGAATCTATTAGACCCAGAAGACAGAGCAAACACAAGGACGGTGCAAAATGGCAAAAGACGATGGTGGTGGGAGTGTTGTCCCTTGTGCTGTGGAGTTGGTTCCAGCTCACAATGACCCTGTACAGGGTTTCCGAGGCTGTAAATCTTTACGGGAGCAGAAAACCTCATCTTACTCCCGCGGAACAGCTGGTAGTTTCAAACTGCTGACCTTGCGGTTCTCAACCTGATTCATAATCACTATGCTACCAGAGCCCCTTGTTGTTGCTGTCGTTGTTAGGTGCCAGCAAGTCGGTACCAACCCATAGCGACCTTATGCACAGCAGAATGAAACACTGCTCGATCCTGGGCCAACCTCACTACTGTTGCCATGCTTGAGTCTATCGATGCTGCCACTTGGCCAATCCATCTCGTTGGGGGTTTTCCTCACCAGTTAAGGTCCCATAGGCTTTTCTCCCACAGGCTTTACTCCATTAGCGTCATCATGGTCAACTCTACTTTGAGGAGGCAGCTCTTCCCCAGTCGCATTTTGAGTGTCTTACAACCTAAGGGGCTCATTTTCTGGCACTTCATCTGACGGTGATTCTCTGCTATTCATAAGGTTTTCAGCGACTAAATATTTGGAAGTAGTTCGTCACTCCTTTTTTGAAGTCTGTCTTTGTCTGGAAGCTCATTTGAAACCTGTCCACCATGGGTGACCCTGCTGGTATTTAAAATGCTGGTGTCATGGCTTTCAGAATCACAGCAACTCACAAGCCACCACAGTATGCCAAATTGACAGATGAGTGGTGGAGAGCTCCTTGTAGAAAGAGCTAAATGCCTTTTAGCAGAAAGCATTCCAGCAGAGATAAAAGGATTTTAACACCTGTCCATGCATCCTTATAGGGCAGAGGCCTTAGTGTGCCCTGCCCAGGAATTAATTCTGACGATCTTGCAGCGGTCTTCCGGACATCTCTGGGCAGAAGCCTGGTCAACAGAGCTAAAAGAACTGTAACATTTACTTGTGTTGGGCAAGAAAGACCTGAGTGTGCCCCGTGCAAAGTTGCACATCTCCCATTCTCCTACCCTCAAGTAGTGGGATTTAGGGTGGTATGTGACCAAAGAGCCCTGCACGCCCAGGTAGCATGGTGGAAGCTGGTGGTAAAGGGTTATAAGGACCCAGTGTCAGATGCTTGGGAGACAATGTGGCAGAAGCTTCCTGGTAGCGAGACAAGGCCCAGCTGCTAGCAGTAGCAGATTAATGTGACGGTAGCTTGAGGCAGTGGTGACATGAACACAGCAGCTGCTGTGCCTGTCTAGCAATATAAGAATTGACGTTAGTAACATGGAGAAGAAAAAAGAGTGATGAAAATTGAAGATGCTTGGAATCAACTAGACCACTAGACCCATGGAGCAGGTGAACTCTGAGACCAGAAGAATTAGGGGGTGCTAGGCTACCACTATAAACTGCACTGAAAGGGATCACTTTAGAAGGTCCCCGATAAATTGACAGAAAATGTGGAACAAAACTCAAAATCATTATTCTTTTGAAGTTTTTATTATGAATTGACTGATAGTTACATAGGAGAACGTCAGCTTTACATTCATCCTATTATATTCCATTTCATTGCAATGATTACAATCCCTTCCATACACCATTGTTCAATTGCATTTACTTCCATCCCTCTGTTTTGTTGTTGTTTTTTGATACACACCGAATCACTCAGGAATATACAACCATTCATACAACCAAAAGGCACACTCCACAAGCCTGCTCCCTGACCGTCAGCACACAGCCTGTCTCCCTCCCTGAGTCCAGAGTCCCTAGCTGCTCCATCTTTCCACGTCATTGTTTCTGCTTCCATCTCAGGTTTCACTGTTTCTCTGGATAGGGTCCTGCACTCAGCTCTTCTCTCTTGATGGTCCTAAGGTCCTCCACTCCTGGACTACAAGGTCTGTCACTCCTCTCCTTTTGTTATAAAACATATACCCTTACATTTGCAACACTCATAGTCAGTCCTGATAGCAATTATTCACTATTGAACCACAAGAGTCTTATCCCCATCTCCTTTCACCAGCCCTGTCCACACAGGTTAGAAACCACTTACCTTCCGCCACACTCACTGAAACTAGGATCCCTCTTGAAAGCTTGTAAGCCAGTAATTTTATGCTTATCTAGCCCCCCCCACCCCATTCAAAATTATTTTTTAATAAAAGACCATGCTTACTGGTCAGAAAGAGACTGAAGGAACCCAAAACTATGGTCCTCAACCACACTTCAGGTCTGGAATGGAACTCACTCTTGTGGCCCAATGTTCAGCCAAGTGGTAGACAGGTATATAGGGGTGACAACACTAGTAAGGTAGGCACACCATGGAACTGTTAACCATTAAAGGTCAAAAGGGCAACATTTACCCAAGGTGTGGTGCTGTGGGCTGATGCATAAGACTGCAAAGTCATTTGAACTGCAAGATCGGTGGTTCAAGCTCACCAGCTGCTCCTCGGAAACCCTATACAGGATCGGTATGGGTTGGAACCGACTCGACGGCACTAACAACAACAACAAGTTGAGAAAGGATTGGAAGGAGGGTGGACTGGAAATATGAACCACAGGGATGAAGTGGGATAACTATTTTTATGTATACATGGAGGGGGTTGCAATCATTGAGATGAAACAAAGTGTGTGATTTGTTGGCTATAAAACTGATCATCTTCCCTGTAAACTTGCACTCAATTCATAATAAAAAGTTAAAATAAATAAATAAATAACAGGACACCTCCAGAGTGAGCAGACCTAGTAAGCAGGACTCTGTGTCATGGAAGAAGGAGCTGAGGAGCAAGCTGTAATTCATCAGCCAGATGACACACTGCCCAGTATCCACAGCTGTGCATGAGTGTACCCAAAGAATCCTCAATAGAAGCCCGAAGAACAAAAAATCAGGACACTACTGCCAACAAACAGTACCGTCCGTACATCTCTGTCCCAGCTCTCACACCTGTCTGAAGAAGTAAAGCAATACCAGGTGTGACTGGTCCGCAGCATGGAAGCTTTCAGCAGGATCAGAGTTTTAGATTTTCAGTCAGATAGCCTGAACTTTTTAACATCTGAAAATGAGACTATTCTTTCTAATGCTTGAAGGTGATTGGAAAAGCTTTGTTGTTGTAAAGTGCCATGGAGTCAGTTCTGACTTATAACAACATTGTATAGGGTTTCCAAGGCTTTTAAGTCTTTGTCTTAGTAGAAAGTTTCATTTTTCACCTATGGAGTGAGTGCCTGGTGAACTCGAACTGCCAACCTTGGGTTTTGCGGTCCAGTGCTTATGCTATGGAGTCACTGCTATCCCCTTGGGTAAGATTTGTTGTTGTTGTTAAATGCTGCCAAGTCTGTTCAGACTCATAGCAACCCTGTATAGGGTTTCCAAGGAGCAACTGGTGGGTTTGAACTGCTGATCTTGTGGCTTGCAGTTCAGGGCTTATCCTACAGCAGTACTGCACCAAGAGTCCTTGAAAAGTGTAGGGACCCACTACTGGACATTGGGACTAGAGCCCAGAGACAGCTGGTGTGAAGACAGGGTGGGAGCAGAAAGTTCCTTGTCTCTTTTTCTATCAAGGTCAGTTCATCCAATGAACCCATTAAGTGTATGTAACGTTTTTTCCCTGCTGACGTTATTATCTCCATTTTTTGAGAAGCTGGCATTTTAAATGATCCTAATGATACCGAATCTATCTTAATTATAACCTTTCCTCTCAGGGCACAGAGTTGTCTATGGAAAATTTTTCTAAATTTCTTAATTAACCTGCAGTGACTTTATTTTGCCAAAGATTGTGCTCTGAAATCATTATGAGATATTCTCTATGTGCTACCCTAGAGCAGCTAAAAAAGAAACTGTATTACAAAGTGAAAACCCTATAGTAATAAACTGCTCAGGATGAAAGGTCAGAAAGATTAAAGAAAATAGGCAACAAAAAGATGAAGAATTTAACTCTCCAAGGTCACAGAGATCAATATTCATATTCTGAACACATCGTTTTCAAGGAAATGTTTGAGGTTAAATTGTTTTAAAAAAAAAAAAAAACCTGCCTCTAATCTAATTTTTGATGATGAGGTTTCTATAAGCAAGCTTCAATTCATTAATATAGGCCTTTTTGCCATCTATTTTATTTTTCAAGGAAAGTAGTTAATCCTTTTGCTAAATTGATACTATATCTTGAGTTTAATAAATAGAATTGAGCAGAGATAGAATTGGGCAAATCTCATTTTTCCACTTTTTCTTTATGTTTTCCTCTTTGATTAACTTATATAATAGACAGATGCTTCTCACAAAGTGAAGCATATTATTTAAATTAAATTATTTTTGTATTGTTAAAACCACAAATTTCAAAGCTTTGGAAGAGAATTACTTAAGTGAGAGAACATTCTTTGTTCTCTGTATGGTAGCTCGTATACATGGCACATGCTAGGTGCTCGGAAACTCATCCACCTAATGAATGTACACTTTTGGTTTTCTGTTTTAGGAATGAACAACATGAAAGAAAGAGAAGCAAATTTGTGCCTAGAAATGTAGCAGAGTTACAGACTTAACTTGCATTACAACTTGAATGTGAAGAGCCAATTGAAGGGGTTCACTCTATCTGAAGATAAATTCAAAGCATTTATTTTGTCTTTCAAAGTTCATTGTCTAATCTGGTTTGGATGTAGTCCAGTCCAATACTTTTTAAATAATTCCTTCCAGCAGGGAAGGATTTTACCTGGAAATGAATGAAACTTCCAGCCTGTTGCTTGCTTGTTGTTGTGAAGTGCCATCGAGTCGATTCTGATCCATAGTGACCCTGTATAGGGTCCAAGGAGCAGCTGATGAGCTTGAACCACTGACCTTGCAATTCAAACGACTTTGAAGTCTGATGCATTAGCCCACAGCACCACACCAGGACCCCGCTTAGATCCTTTATATGATTCAATATGTTATATATATTTGATTTAATATACATGTTGTTGTTAAGTGCTGTTGAGTTGGTTCCAACTCATAGTGACCCTGTATAGGCTTTCCAAGGAGCTGGTGGATTTGAACTGCCCACCCTGCAGTCCAGTGCATTATCCTGCAGTGCTACACCAGGACGCCTTAATGTGTATATATGTTGTTGTTGTTAAGTGCCGTTGAGTCGGCTCTGACCCATAGGACCCTGTATAGTGTTTCCAAGGAGCAGTTGGGGAGCTTGAACCACTGACCTTATGGTTCAAACCGACATTGTAGTCCAGCACAATGCCACACCAGAAGTCCCATGTGTGTGTGTACATATGTAAAATATATATTTTTTGAACTGACTCGATGGCACTTAACAACAATAACAACATATATATTTTAAATCAAATTGGCAAAATTAAAGTAACTGAACCCCAATGGGTAAGCAGCATCCTCTGTTTCCACTCTTTCTTTTGAGAACCTCTTCATTCAGGTGGCAGTGGAGAGATGGTGGACATTTAGGAGACCCACCACAGCTCTTGCATCCTAATAGCCTTTCTCATTGGTGCTGTGATCTGGGGATCAGAACTTAGTATAAGCAAGGGGACTCAGCAGATATAAGGTCCCTAAAGCCAATAGACACTTGCTGTAGCAGAGAGACAGGAAAGAATTTGCCAGGCCAGCGCAGATGTGGGTTTTATCTGAGCTTCAATGCATGGGGAGGATTATGGAACTAGAGTGGGGCCCACCCATACACAACTGACTTTGACCTCCTGAATAGTGAATGCTCCTCATGCACACATGGTACCTTCTGATTAGTGAGTGCCTGGTGAATACATGGTACTTCCTAAGGAGTGGGGACTTCCGGCATAGTGAGAGCCTCCTGAGTATGTGGTGCTTCAGACTAGTGAGTACCTCTGGGTATTTGGCACCTCCTGAACAGTGCCTATTTTGACATTTTACTCCTTCCTATCTATGCTTAACACACACGTGTTCCACTTTCTCTATGTCTGTCTTCCATTAACAACTTGATTCCATATTTATTTTCATCTATCATCTTCAGCGGGATCAGTTGCTGGAGAAGGATATCATGTTTAGTAAGGTAGAGGATCAGAGAAAGAGGAAGACCCCCAGCAAGATGGATTGGTAAAGTGTCAGCATCAATGGGCTCAAATGTGGCAACAATTGTGAGGTTGACCCAGGATTGGGCAGTGTTTCATTCTGTTGTGCATAGGGTCTCTATGAGTTGGTACCGACTTGATGGCACCTTAACAACAATGACAACAATCATCTTCAGAATACAAATTAAAATGTTTTAGCCAACTGATGCAGTGCTGGAGGTGCTCAGTCGTCTATGCTAAGAAATTTGGAAAATAGCTACCTGGTCAACTGATTTGAAACATTCTATATTTGTGTCAATTCAAAAAAAGGTGACCCAGTGGAATGTGGAAATCATTGTACAATATCATTAATATCACACACAAGTCAAAAAATTTTAGGGTTTTATATATGTCTCCCAATTAATTGCCTTCTGGCCTGCATGGTTTCTGCTGAGTAAATTAGAGCGTAATCTGATTTGCTTGCCTTTGTAGGTAACACTTCTCTTTTCCCTGGCTGCTTTTAGGATTCTCTCCTGTCTTTGATTTTGGAGAGCTTGATTACTGTATGTCTTGGTGATTTTCTTTTGGGATCTTTCCTTCCTAGGTCAAGAAGCTCTTCAACTATCTCTTCTGTGGAATTCTGTGATTCTTTTTGTTCTGGAATGCCAATAATTCTTAAATTATTCCTCTTCATGTTATTCAACATGAAGCTTAGACTTGCTTCAGAGTTTTTAATCCTTTCCTCTGCTTGCACTTCTATCTTAGCAGTATTGAGGGAATTGTCTTCCGGCTTGCTGGTTCTCTTCCATTCTGCTCCTTTGCCCTTTCAGTGTATTGTCCATTTCTGATATTTTATTATTAATCATCTGGCCTTCTTTTTGCAGGTTTTGGATAGTTTCCAATGCCATGTCTACCTTGTTTGATTGCTCCTGTAGCACTTTACTCACTTCTTCCTTATTTTCCTCCATCCCTTTTTGGAACATTTGAATTTGTTTCCATATCATTCTTCTGAATTCCTTCTCAGGCAGATCCAGAACCTGCTTTTCTATTGAAAAGTCTGTGTCTGCTTCCAGCTCATTTGTCTCAGTTACTTTTTTCTGTTTTTGGACATGTGTTGAGATCTTTAATTGTGTTTTCTTGGACATTTTCAGTAGTTATGTGGGGTTTTAATGCTTAAATGGATATATGTTGCTTTATTGTTAAGCTGAGTATCTTCTGGTGAATATGATCCGGCAATAGGCTTCCCTTTTCACATTTAATGCCTAGAAGCTGGTATTGGTTCTTGTCCAGATGGTGGGGTATTACAAGGTATGCTTGTAGCTTGGCTATATGAGCACAGTTGCTGTTTCTTCTTGGGTAAGGTAGGGGGAGAAAGCTCCAACCCCTGGGAAAAGAGTAAGGCCAAAAGACCAAAGACAGAAACAATATAAAAGCAGAGACAGAAAAACAAAAATAAAATTGTGATTGGCTGTCCAGTGGCCTTTGCTATGCTGGCAGGGATAAAGGGTCCTACCCAGGTCAACTTTGGGGCTGGGTCCCAGAGTCAGACATCATAAGAAGCAGCCTGCAGATTTCTTCTCTGTACTGTAGGAAAATTGTGGGTGCAATGCTGGACCCTTTTGGGGGTGTGATCCTGCCTGCCTGAAGGCATCTGGGCTGGACAGTGAGGGCACAATTGTAGTGAAGAGGAAAGATATGTGAAAAAATGAAAAGTAAAAGATAGAAAATCAGTCACACCTCTCCCTCCAGACTTGCAGCTCTGCAACTTCTAGCACTGGGTCACTGAGGCCCTGCCTTCCAACCTCAGGACTTCTGGTCACCAGCTGCTGCGGCAGCTGGATCAATTCAGAAATTGCCGTATTTTGCTTCCACAGGCAGATTTCTCCCCAGGGGGACACAGGAAACTGGCGCTTGGAGCCTTAAACAAGATCCAAAACTCCATAGCTGTTCTGCAGACCTCTCTTTCTCTACATTTTCTGGGCTTTAGCAGAGGAGCTTTCACTATCTGTCTCTGTTTACCTGCCCCAAATTGGAAGTCTCCCACAAGTAAAGTTTTGCTGAAGATAATTAATAAACAGTTGCAGCAGTTTAACAACAGGGCAACTGCCAGAAATTCCAGCCAGATCCAGAAAAGGATGTGGAACTAGGGATTTCATTGCTGATGTCAGATAGATCTTATCTGAAAGCAAAGAACACCAGAAAGATGTTTATTTGTCCTTTATTGACTATGCAAAGGCATTCAACTGTGTGGATCATGACAAGCTATGAATAACATTGAGAAGAATGGTTATGCCAGAACACTTACTTGTGCTCATGAGGAACCCATACATAGACCAAGAAACAGCTGCTCAGATAGAACAAGGGGATTCAGAATGGTTTAAAATCAGGAAAGGTGTGCACCAGGGATGTATCTTTTCAGCATACTTATTAATCAGTTTGCTGAGAAGCTGCATTATAAGAAGAAGAACATGGCATCAGGATTGGAGGAAGACTCATTAACAATCTTCTATATGTAGATGACACAACCTTGCTTGCTGGAAGGAAAGAGGGCTTGAAACCCTTACTGATGAAGATCAAAGACAATAGCTTTCAGTACGGGTTGCACATCAATATAAAGTAAACACAAATCCTCACACAACTGGACCAATGACTAAAATCATGGTAAGTGGAGAAAAAGATTGAAGCTGTCAAAGACTTCATATTGTTTGGATACACAATCAACACTCACAGAAGTAGCAGCCAAAAAAATCAAACGATGTATTGCATTTAGACAAATTTGTTGCACGAGACCTCATTGAAGTATTCAAGAGCAAAGATGTCAGTTTGAGGACTAAAGTGGACTTGACCAAAATCATAGTATTTTCAATCACCTCATATGACAATGAATAAGGAAGACCATAGTAGAAGAATAAATGCATTTGAATTATGGTGTTGCAAAGAATATTGGAAATACCATGGACTGCCAGAAGAACAAACAAATCTGTCTTAAAAGAAGTGCAGCCAGAATGCTCTTTAGAAGAGATGTTGGTGAGACTTTGTCTCTAATGCCTTGGACAGGTTATCAGGACCAGTTCTTGGAGGACATCATGCTTGATAAAGTGGAAGGTCAGCAAAAAAGAGGAAGATCTCTAACAAGATGGATTGACACAATGGCAGCAACAATGGGTTCAAACATAACAACAATTGGGAGGATGATGTAGGACAGGGCAGTGTTTTGTTCTGTTGTGCATAGGGTCACTATCATTCGGAATAAACTCAATGGTACCTAACAAAAACATCAAATTTTCTAAGAAGTCCTGATAAATTAAACATTTTGCTGCTAACTGAAAGGTCGGTAGTTCAAACCTACCTTTCACAGGAGAAAAGTTGTTGTTGTTAAGTGCCGTCGAGTCAGTTCCGAGCCATAGCAATCCTGTATAGGGTTTCTGAGGAGCAGCTGGTGAGTTTGAACAGTCAACCCTGTGGTTATAACCAACTTTTCAGTCCAGCTCATTAACCCACAGCATCACTAGCCTTGAAAATCCTTTGAGATAGTGCAACTCTATCATATGGTGTCGTTATGAGTCTGAATCAATTACATGGCAAAGGAATGATCTTCACTTGTCTGTAGTAGAATTGAATACCATGAAATAATACCATAAACATGCCTTATAACCCTTAAGCCTGTCCTTAAAAAAACTCCTCACCCTTATTCATCCTCATTGTCACGTGTGGCCCAGTCAAACTGACAGCTTTCTGTGTGTCCTGGCTCTCGCTGATCCATCATCTAGAATGCCGTCCTCCTCTCTTTAAGAGCGCAAATCCTACTTCTCTCAATGTTCAAACATATTTATTCTCATGAAGTCCCTGTGATTCTCCAGTTAGGAATCTTCCTCCCCATCCTCACACAGCATTCCAGCAGATCACTTTCATGGTTGGTTAGGCTGCTCCCATAAAGAAGGACCCTAAGCCAGGAGACAGCGTGCTCACAGAAAGAAGGACCCTAGGTCAGGAGACAACGTGCTCACAGAAAGAAGGACGCTAGGTCAGGAGACAACATGCTCACAGAAAGAAGAGGCTTTCTGAACTCTGCCTTCTTGTGGGCCTTTTCATTTTCCACCCAGTGAAGCAACTTAGGGTGCCTAATTGTTTAACAGGGACAGACAATGAGTTTGGAAAAGAAACTGATTATTTCAATCAGTTAAAACCCAAACTACTGACCTAATGAATCCTCTCTTAGCTTCAAGCAACCATTTCTTCAAATGCCGCTACTAATATACTTTTGGAAGTCTATAAAAATCTATCCAAGAAACATGTCTTTTATTGTTGGAGGAACTGTTGCTCACTAACAGCTTTTTTTTTTTTCTTCTTCTTCTTTCTTTTTTAAAATTTATTTTGTTTTAACTTTATATTGTGAATTAAGTGAAGGTTTGCAGAGCAGATTGTCAGTTTTACATTGAACAAATCAAATACTGCTTTATTACATGTTTGCAGTCCCTTTCACATAAGGAGTTAACACTTAACTATTACATTCCTCCAACCTCCCTCTCTTTGTATATTGTCTGCCCTTCCCTTATGTCAACATATGTTTTCCCTCTAGTACATTGACAATTTCCCCTCCTCCTTATCAGTCCCAACCATCATAGATTGTTTCTTTGAACAATTATATAATTCACAGTTTCAAAGTAACAGGTGGTACACCTACTTCCCATCCCAAACCCTTCACTGGGATTTAGTCTCTATCTTGAAGCATGGATTGTTTAATATGCTTCCAAATTCTTTTTCTTGGATATTGTATCGTGGCTTCTCCCGGGCTGCAGTTCACCCGGGGTCATAGCTTGCCTGGGCCTTGGCCTGCCCTGGACGAGCTCGTTAGGCCCGGTGTGGATTGCCAGAGCCCATCCTAGCTCACTGGGGCCCTTAACCCCCATGGAACTGTGGCTTTTAAACCTTTGTGGAATCAGAAAGCCTCATCTTTCTCTTGCAGAGCAGCTGGAGGGCTGGCTCTCATATCTTTGTTGTAAAGGGTCTGTGCAGTGTGTTTGCCCAGTCTTCCATCTTGCCAGAAGTCTCTCTACTCTCTTTCTTTCATTGTAAGAGAATCTAATTTTGCTTGGGTAGAGGATCAGTCTTCTCAAGGAAGGTGGTGCACCCTACCCCAGCCTCAGGTTTAAGGCAGCCTTACCTTGGTCTTTGCCAGAGATCAGGCTATCTTGGCTACAGATTTGGTGAAGTATATGCAGTAAAAATACTCAGTAAGATATTTCTTAACCTCTGAACTGGGTAGGATAGTGCTGAGGTGGGAGAAGCTCTTTGGGAAAAGAAGTACCCTTGATACAAAAGAGACTCAGATAAGAAGGCTTTCTAGCTCTATACACATTTCCTGCTTGCCTACCCCCAAACACACTGTCTTCCTGCCTTTGAATATTATCAAGGCTGTGTTTGGAGGCTTAGCTGCTATTTCACTGACTTGAGGGCAAGAAGAACTCAAAGGAGAGGTCTCAGAGTCCTGATGAACAACGCTTGAACTCCCTGGACAGATTAGGATGTCCTATTCTGTGAGAAGATACAGCTCTAGTTTCCAAGTCAGGTTTTAGTCATGAAGTCTGGTATTTGCAGTGGAAAACAGCTTAACATGTTTCTAAACTAGATATAAACTTGTTGAACAATTTTGTCTTGCATTTTTTAATCCTGTACTATACTTAACACAAGGAGCTCTGGTAGCGTAGTGGTTACGAATCGGGCTGCGAACCACAAGGTCAGCAGTTCAAAACTACTAGCTGTTCCACAGGAGAAAGATGAGGCTTTCTGCTCCCGTAAAGATTTACAGCCTCAGAAATCCTGTACAGGGTCGCTATGAGTTGGAACCGACTCCACAGCACATAACAACAACATACTTAACACATTGACTTTGACAGATTAGATGTTTCTGAAAAGTTTGTTGAGTACATAAATGAATACTAATAAAAAAAAGTGAACATAATAATGAATTATACAAGAGATTTTGAAAAGGGCAAGTCATGTATGCTGACAAAATCATTTATATTCTCCTGGAATCCAGATTTCTGGGTTCATGAAATTGGGGTGACCCTCACAGACCATGTGTCCTTTTGAACCTTGGGAACTAGTTTCTTAGAGTCACCTTCAGCTCAAGCAATAGTGTAATGAGCAGCTTAGAGGAGAGTATTTAGCCTTAGGCATTGCGTTCCTTTGGAAAATGATGTTAAGAGAAGCCAGTTTCGAGAAGCAGCAACTCCTCCATCTAATTGGTCAAACTAGAGGCTGTTTCAAGATGTTTGACACTTTCTTGGTGACTGTTTCTGTAACCTGACCTGTGCTTTGATGTTAGTTTCTGTGAAATTAACATGACAGAGATCTATAGGTGTATAGCTAGCTTTTAATGTCTCCTCTTCAGAGTGCTCTCCTGACATGTTTGGGTGACACTGTCTAATTCAAATCATATCTATTCACAGTAAATATATTCTATTACACTAATTTTTTGGTGTTTTTCTAAATAGTTTAATTTTTGACAGTGTGATGCCCCAAATGGAAAATAACAATTGTATAAAATCTGCAGTCACTCATCTAAATGCCTTATATTTAGTAATTTATTTGGTCTTCATAGTAATACTGTGATATAGACACTATTGGAGTCTGGGTGTGATGCCATAGAATAAGCACTGGACTGCTAACCACAAAGTTGGTGGTTCAAACCTACCAGTCACTCCTTGGAAACCCTGTGTAGGGTTGCTATGAGTTGGAACTAACTCGACAGCACTTCACAACAACAACATAGGTGCTATTATTATCATCTCCATTTTACAAATGAGGAAACTGATGTTCTAACTGAAAACCAGTAAGTGGATGTAAATTTCAGGGAGAAGTGATGTCAAAAATTTAGTAATCAAGAAAAATATTTTAGTAAAATATCTCTTAAAATAAAATTTAGCATAAAAATCTCAGGATGAGCTACATACAAAATTTGAAAAAACACACAACAGGATTCAATCCTACACTTGCACTATGCTGCTTCATTGATCTTACCCCTGTACCAGTTCTGGAATAAAATGCTGTTAACAAAAGCAGGTAGCCAGCCTATATGCTATAGTTTGCCTATGCATTTAAAATTTCCTTAGAATATTAACTATCTTGATTACTGAGGAATCTGTGTGTGTATGTCCCCTAAATACCATGCCCAAGATGAATGTCTCACTCCTGTTACTCTAGTTCCAACCCCAAGTGGTGAAGCCAAGTTTTGAACACAAACAGCCTGACTCTAACCCTGGGCTTCCAAGCACTGGATTCACATTTTCTTAAAAGGAAGTAACATTGGGTCAAACAGACCTTCTAGGTACTGTAAGTTAGTTGCTTTGTCTTGGAAGACCCTGGGGATAAGCAAAGCTCTCCTCAACTTACCTGTGCTGACTAACATGAAAACACCTCTCCACATGGTAGGTACTATCTACATTTTCAAGATGTAGAAACAAATTGCAGGGCATTGAACAATTTGCCTGTGTTCACATGGCCAGTGAGCAGAAGGACTGGGATTTGACCTTAGGTCTCTGCTTTCCAAAACAAACTATTCCCCTCTATTTTGAATGTTTTAGTAAACACATTTAGTATATATGGTAAATGTATACTAATTGTATGGGGAGATCTAGTGGTGCCATGGTTAAGCATTGGGGTGTTCATCAAAAGGTTGGCCATCCAAGCACACCAGCTTCTCCTGGGAAGAAAGATGTGGCAGTCTGTTTCCATAAAGCCTTGGGAACCCTAGTTAGTGTTATAGGGTCACTATGAGTCAGAATTCAGCTCAAGAGCAATGGGTTTGTTTGTTTTGTTTATACTAAATATATGGTAAACTTACTATGTTATTGTTGTTAAGTTCCACTGAATTGTTTCTGACTCCTAGTGACCCTGTATATGGTTTCCAAGGCTGAAAATCTTTGCAGGTGCAGAATGCTTTATCTTTCTCTCATGGAGCAGCTGGTGGACTTGAACCACTGACCTTGTGGTTCCCAGCCCAGTACTTATCCTATAGGGCCACTGCACTCCCTCCTGTTTAGTATGGTGGTGGTGGTGGTGTGATACCAAGTCGGTTGCAACTCATGAAGGCCCTGTAGGAGGTTTCTGAGGCAGTGAGTCTTTATGGGAATGTGGAGTGATTAGTAGATTTGAACTACTGACCTTGTGATTAGCAATCCAACTTGTAATCCACTATGCTACCAAGGTTCTTTATTTAGTACAGTTATGATTATGGTTAAGTGCTGTTGAATTGGTTCTGACTTGTAGAGACCCTGTATAGGGTTTCTGAGGAGCAGGTGGGGAATTTGAACCACCAACATCGCTGTTAAAACTGACCTTGCAGTCCAGTGCATTATTCTGCAGTACCACACCAGAACTCCATCCAGTATGGAATTTGTTTAATTTCAGTGCACTATATTTAGTATGGTTACGAATCGGGCTGCGAACCTTAAGGTCAGCGGTTCGAAACTACCAGCCGCTCCGCGGGAGAAAGATGAGGCTTTCTACTCCCGTAAAGATTTACACCCTCGGAAACCCTGTACGGGTCACTATGGGTCGGAACCGACTCGACGGCACTTAACAACAACAACATATTTAGTATGGAATCCTGGTGTGGTGCTGTGGATCAATGTGATAAACAGCAATGTTGGTTTGAACCACAGTTAGTGGTTCAGACTCACCAGCCACTCCTCAGAAACCCTATATAGGTTCACTATGAGTCGGAACTGACTCGATGGCACTTAACAACAAATATTAATATGGAGTCCTGGTGTGGTGCTGTAGGATAAAGCACTGAATGGCAAGGTCAGTTTGACCACAAGGTTGGTGGCTCAAACTCACCAACCACTCCTCAGAAATGCTACACAGGATATCCTCACTTTAAGTCAAAAGTGATTTGATGGCATTAAACAACAACATATTTAGTCGGGATCCTGGTGTGGTGCTGTAGAATAAGCACTTGACCTCAAGGTCAGTGGTTCAAACCATGAGCTGCTCCTTGGAAGCTATATCTAGTATGGCTGTAAGTCAAAATCAACTTGCTGGCACTTAACAACAGTAACATATTTAGTATAGTAACATAGTGGTTATGAATTGCTCTGTGAACCTTAAGGTCAGCAGTTCGAAACTACCAGCTGTTCTGTGGGAGAAAGATGAGGCTTTCTGCTCCCGTAAAGATTTACAGCCTCGGAAACCCTGTACAGGGTCGCTATGAGTTGGAACTGACTCCATGGCACATAACCACCACCACACTGAAATTAAACAAATGTAGGCCTGGCATATGGAATTTTTTACTGAAAAGAAACACATAAAGGATAAACAGAGCCACAGGGAAAACGGGAGGGGAAGAAGGGAGTGGTAAACGAAAAGCGAAGTGGTGAAGAGGGTGTCCTTTAGAAGTGGGGAAAATGGAGAGAAAAAAAGTAGAAGGGGGAGATCATTCATGAATGCTTTAAACAGCTGTTTCAGAGTTGACAGTATTTTTCATTTGATCTCAATATGAGCTCTGTTAAGCACATAGAATAGATGGTACTGAGAAACTTGAGTCTGAACATTAAGTTCACACAAAACATCACTGATTCCACCTCCTGCCAGGACATACTCTGAGGTCCATAGGCTCAAGTCTGATACTCTGTTTTATCATGGTGGTAGCATTGGAGAAATACCCAGGAGGGGGGAAATAGGTGCCCCTCAGATCCTTAATCGGATTCTAAAGGTTTCCCCCTACAATGATGGAACATTGAACAAGGAAGGAGGAACAAAGGCAGACAGCAGTAAAACTCCAAATCCCTTCAGATAAAAAGACACTTTCCTCCTGTCCCACCTCATTCTGTGACACTCTCCTATGGTCTTCAAAACACAACTTATTCACCTGCTGCTCCCTAGAACTTCTAGAAATCCCAGCTAAAAATGACTTCTTTACTCTGCTGTCTACTCTGGCTTTTCCTATTTGTCTTTCTGTTTACAGCCATTTGGTTGTATGTCTGAGTTCTCTATTTATATTGGATTTCTTTGAGGTCTGAGAATAGATTACTTGAATAACTGGAAGTGGCTGTCTTCTTAGGACTGTGGTCAGGTAAGTTGCTCCAAACCATGCAGACAATGTGTGACGACAGAGCCACATCTTGAGCCAAGGCAGGCTGGCTGTAGCTCCATGCAATCGCCCAGTGACACTCCCTCATCCTACATCTGCACAATGGTTCCTTCTATTCTAGGACTCGACAGACAGAGACTTAAACAATCTGCATGCACACAGCTTATTCTCTACATTAACGTGACTTGATTCATCCACTCCCTTCATCTACATAGGCTTACTGTGCCAGTAAACTCTTGTCCAGGAAAGTCACAAATAACTTTCTTGTCATTCCAGGATCTTCCTGACAGATCCATCACATCATCAATAGACAGTATCAAATGATAGTTTATATTCAAGACTCTTGGAACTCCTGCCTCAAAAGCCTTCTTATTCAACAATTCTAAACTACGAATCATTGTTCTTACTCTATCCTAATCAAAGCCCCTTTAGTTGAAAAACCTATCTTAAACTAGACTTTAAAATCTCAGTAACGTCCTCAACTTCACCCTCCTTCCTCTGAATATTCTCTCTAAACAAAATAAGACTACTTTATCTTATCAACAGACAGTTCTGGTGAGATTTTCTAGACTGCAGCTAACAAAAACTAAAAGCATTTGACAAGATATGCAGAAAGAAAAGAGGTAAGGAAGAAGGACAATAGTAATGCCATTCTAGGGCACAAGCACACAGTACTTTTTGTATATGTAGCAAGGGAAATGACAATCACTACCTCACATGTCAAGAGCCCTGAAAGCACAGTGGGTAAATACCCAGCTGCTAACCAAAGTAGCGTAGTGGTTACGAATCGGGCTGCAAGCCACAAGGTCAGTAGTTCGAAACTACCAGCTGTTCCGCGGGAGAAAGATGAGGCTTTCTGTTGCCTCGGGAACCCTGTACAGGGTCGCTATGAGTCGGAACCGACTCCATGGCACAGAACAACAACAACAACAACCAAAGGGTTGGTGGTTTGAACTCACCACTACTCCATGGGAGAAAGATATGGCTGTTTTGGTAAAGATTTATTTCAATCTTGGAAACCCTATGGGGGCAGTTCTACTCAGTCATATAGGATTATCATGAATTGGAATGGACTCAGTAGCAATGGGTTTGTTGTTGTTGTTAAGTGCTGTGGAGGCGGGTTCTGACCCAGAGTGATCCTGTGGAGGCCTTTTGGTTCAAGTGGACTTTCCAGTCTGGTGCATTAACCAACAGCACCACACTAGGACTCCAATGGTTTGGTGGTGGTGGTGGTGTGCCGTGGAGTCAGTTCCGACTCATAGTACATGGTTTTGCAGGCTGTAAATCTCTACTGGAGCAGCTGGTAGTTTCGAACTGCTAACCTTGAGGTTAGCAGCCCGACTCGTAACCACTACACTACCAATGGAGTCCTGGTGTGGCACTGTGGGTTAATACGCCAGACTGCAAAGCCACTTGAATTGCAAGGTCGGTGGTTAAAGCTCACCAGATGCTCCTTGGAAACCCTATACAGGATTGCTATGGGTCTGAACCTACTCGACAGCAGTTAACAACAACAATGCTACCAACGGGTTTAGTAGGTATAATTCCACTATTAAATTTGCTATCCTCATGCTGCCTACACAAGAAGTATGCAAATTTAGTTCCCTGAGTCAAGCGCCAACCTCAAGGTCAGCAGTTCGAACAACCAGCTGTTCCGTGGGAGAAAGATGAGGCATTCTGCTCCCGTAAAGATTTACAGCTTCAAAACCCTGTGCAGGGTCACTATGAGTCAGAACCAACTCCATGGTACTTAACAACAACAACAACAAATCTAGGTAGAAGAAAAAGTTACAGTTGCCAAAGAATGATCTTTCAGTTTCTGACATTCTTTCAGGAAAATGCTCAGGTCGTTGACACTCGTCAATCCATTTCTTTCATTTCTTCCCAAGATGACACCGAGGATCAATGATGGTGGTGCCAAGAAGCCCTTGATCTGCATCCTGTGCTGCTCTCTGGGTCCTGGGTGGCCTTTCAGCAACAGTAATTTTATCTACCTGGTTACTCCTATTCTAAAGGCATCGGATTGTTGTTGTTGTTGTTATGTGCCATGGAGTCGGTTCCAACTCATAGTGACCCTGTACAGGGTTTCCGAGGCTGTAAATCTTTACAGGAGCAGAAAGCCTCATCTTTCTCCCGCAGAACAGCTGGTGGTTTCGAACTGCTGAAAGGCATCTAATGCTACTCAGTATACTATACTGATACTGCTTTGCTGATACCTGATGCTTCTCCAGTTAGCTCTCCAAAGAACACTACCTGTATCCCAAAGTCTAACCGTGATTCCCACTCATATCCCATCCCTGGGGAGTCCCTGCTGTGGATTTAGGCTACAAAGTTCAAAATTTCCCCCCCACAGCGACTCTGTTCATGTTGTTTTCTGGAACCATGAGCCACGTCTGCATTCCCACAAAGCTTATGCAAGTGGTAGCTAACTTCCAAACTCCACAGCAACTGAGAGAGCTTTGGGGAGCTGAGCCTTCCGAGCTCAACTATGCCACTGGGTTCACACAAATTGAACCACCCATGTTGGTTCAAGGGCTCTCAGGCATTTTCCCAGAATCCCAGAGGAAATAGAGCAAAAAACTTCCAGCTGGCTCTTAGTTTCCCTTCATTGTATTCACATGTGAACCCTCCCCAAAAGTTCAACCAGCATAGAGAAATCAGGGCCCTTCTCTACTGTTCTAAGCTCTCTATCTTCTCTGTACACTCCACCAGGGTCAGAAGGTCATATTGTCCTCTCAACCTCCTCATTTCTGGGTGGGAGTAGCCTTCTTATCTCTTCCGCTTTCTAATTTGCCTTCTTGTTTCCCAGATGGCAAAATGGCTGCCATGGGCATCACTTAGAAGGGGAAGAAGTGTAAAATATGGTAGTTTGGTATTTAAAAATTGGCAACCCCCTTCTGTTTGTATGGAAGTTGGGGATACACATGGGTGGGCCTGGCAAACTGAATTGAGAAAAGAATGTGAATAAAAAAACAAACTTAAAGGAAGAACTTAGGGTATTTTGTGAGGAAAATTTTCAAGAAAAGTAGGTTGAAGCAGCGGTCTGGTGTAGCCACCTTGCCTGACAAGGCTCTAGTAACATGACAGTGACTGCCTCCTCGATCTTCCCACCGAGGCTCCAGCAGCAGCCTTTTACCCTAGGGAAGAAAGGCTCTGTACCCATTTAAAAGGGGTTAATTCCTAAACTCTATGACCATCTGGAGCCCCATCAAAAATAGAACCATAAGAACCCAACACCACTGCCGGCAAGTTGATTCTGACACATAGCCAGTCACTAGGGCAGTGTAGACATCGTTTCTGAGACTGTATATATCGGGGCAAACAGCTCAGCTTTTCTTCCTGAAAGCAGCTGATAGGTTTGAACCACCAACTCAGCAGTTAGCAACCCCACACTTAACCCACTGAGCCACCATGGCTCCTTAGAACCATAAGTTGTTGTTAAATGCTATTGAGTCAGTTCTGATTCATAGTGACCCTGTGTAGGATTTCTGAGGACTGACTGGTGGGTTTGAACCATCAACCTTGTGGTTCAAAGCAACCCTGTGGCCATATGTTTATCCTCCAGCGCCACACCAGGACTCCCAGACTCATAAGAGTAGGAGCTATTTCCTCAACTGGAAAGCCGCGCTGGGATCCAGATTCTCCAACAGGCAGAAAAACTAAGTGGCTGAAATGTGCCTCCAAAAAGTGGAATTAGCAAGATAACAAAAATTTAGATGTCAGTGTCAGAATGAGTGCTTTTGTACCCTCAGGCTGCTGAGAGCTAGGACTATCCAGGTGTTTTAAACAAAGTTTAGCTGAAAATGAAACAAAAGAAAGCCCTGTGAATTAACCACATTTTCATGAGCATGTGTTCTTTCATATGTAATTTTGAGGCCATTCACTATGTAGCTATGTAACTCTTGACCCACTATTCTTTTCATTTTTAATGAAATGTGTTCTTATATGAATTTTTAATAACTTTACTTTCTTATTATAGTAGTTGTAAAGGTTTGATGATGAACCTGAAACCAGCTAAAGGTTCTTTAGACGTTTTCAAGGTAACTGATTGAGTTTATCAACTTCTTTTTTTATGGCTTCTTTATTGCCTTTTTGAATGATTGGAGATTTTTTCCATAATTGTGCCAAGAATGAAGCGATAATGAAACATCCCTAATCAGAAAGTAGCTTTACAGATGAAGTGGTATCCTGAAGGTCCAACAGCTCCCCCTAGTGAAATAAGATAGGTATTAAATGTTTATACTAGCTAATGAATTCCATTGTCAGCACAAAATCTGGTTTAAAGCAAATATTTTATTGCAAATTTCCATAAGTAGAGAAAAACTGATTATGAGTTGGGAAGAAATTATGCATCGATTATTCTTTTGTAATTGAACAAACTTATGAAATTATATGTTTATTTGTTTTTGTTAAGTGCCATTGAGTTGGTTCTAAGTCATAATGACCCTGTGTACTAGGGTTTCCAAGGATTGGCTGGTGACTGTCAACCTTGTGATTCAGACAGACATTGTGCTCCAGTGCTCATCCTACAGCACCAGAACAGGATACCTATACATTTATTTGTTGTTGTTGTTAGGTGCCATCAAGTCGGTACCGACTCACAGTTACCTTATGCACAGCAGACCGAAAAACTTCCCCATCCTGGGCCAACCTCACTATTGTTGCCACGCTTGAGCCCATTGATTCTGTCACTTGGCCAATCCATCTCGCTGGGGGTCTTCCTCTTTTTCTCTGACCCTCCACCTTACTAAACATGATATCCTTCTTGGTGGTGATGGTTATGTGCCATGGAGTCAGAACCGACTCATAGCGACCCTGTGAAGGGTTTCCAAGGCTGTAATCTTTATGGAAGCAGAAAGCTCATCTTTCTCCTGCAGAACAGCTGGTAGTTTCTAACTGCTGACCTTGTGGTTCACAGCCCGATTTGTAACCACTATGGTACCAGCTTTTTTTTAAGATAGATAGTCTTAAATCTGAGGGGAGGAGGTGGGACAAAACAGTAAATTATTTCACAACAATCACTCATCAAAACATAGTCATCGGAGTTTATTAAAAGAACATCAAGTATTGATGTTCAACTGCTAAGACTAAAATATTTTGATTTCATGAGAATTTAATAAAGTTAAGTACCTTTCACTAATCCATTTGTATAAAATGAAAAAATGTCAAGAAAGAAACTTAGATTCAAATTTTGTTTTCTAAACTTTCTCCAAGTCTGTATGCAGCTGAGTAGAGATTTCTGACATTCATAACTTTTTCCCACCTGCTTCATTTACCCAAATGGGAAATTAGTCTGCATTATTCTAAATGAAGGTAATACAAAAGACAAAAGATTCCCAGAAGACTTGGAAAATTAAACTGAAAGAGACTCACAGGCCAAAATTCTGTGGAGTTACAAATTGCATCCAGAAGAAAGATTTGATAACATAATGGAAAAGGCTTGATAGAGAAGTAATCACTTCTTTCAGAGACTCTGCCAGGTGTTGACTATGAAAATGTGTTAATGGTCCTCATTCACAATCTAACAGTGTTCATCTAACATGTTGGAGCTCTGGTAGCATAGTGGTTACAAATCGGGCTGCTAACCTCAGGGTCAGCAGTTCGAAACTACCAGCTGTTCCACAGGAGAAAGATGGGGATTCCTGCTCCCGTAAAAGTTTATAGCCTTGGGTCGCTATGAGTTGGAACCGACTCCATGGCATATAACAACAACAACAACATGTTAGAGGCAAGCTAGTATCCAAATTAAAATACAAAATATAAGCTATGTAAAGTTGATTAAAATTTAGAAATAACCCATAATTTTTTTTTTTTTTTTACGTTTTTATTGTGAATTATGCGTTAGTGTACATGGGTGAACATTATCTTTACATTCATCCTATCATATTTTGTTTCATTGCAATGATCACAATCCCCTGCATGCTTCATCAAGTAACCAAAGGGTACACCCCACATACCTGCCCCCTCCACCAACTCACAGCCCCTCTCCCTCCCTGAGTCCAGGTCCCCAGCTGCCCCTTCTGTCCAAGTCCTCATCTCTGCCTACATCCCTAGTGTCACTGCCTCCCAGGACAGGGTCTCAAACTTTGCTTTTCTCCCTTGATGGTTCCAGGGATCTCTGCTCCTGGACTGCAAAATCAGCCACTCCCCTCCTTTTGTTACTATACATTTACATTTATCTTTCCAACACTCACTGTCAGACCTGATGGTAATAATTCCCTACTGAACCACAGGAGTCCTTTCCCCTTCACCTTTTATCAACCCCATCCAGACAGGTTGGAAAAAATCAGTGGAGGTTCTACCTTTCCCTGTACCCTATGGAGCTAGGTTCCCTATTGAAAGCTTGTAAGCCAGTCATTTCTTGCCTTTGTAGTCCCCGAATTTTGGGTAGCCAATGTCTAAGTTCCCCATCCTTGTCAACCTGTGTACCAAGGGGATGGGAATGATCCTCGATGTAGAGATTTAAGCCATCATTTTTACGTTCAATAAAATGAACGAAGGGAAGATCAGTCTTTGAATCAGAAAGAGGAACAACCAAAGTTGTTTGAATTTGTAGACAAAAATGTAAAACCAACTGCCCAGGGTTAGTTGCAGTTCCTGATGGAAATACTTAGAAAAAATTAGTGTGAGAAGCATTTGAGTTGGTTCTCATTAATAGAATCTGATGGAGTGCCGTCGAGTAGGTTCCAACCCATAGCGACCCTGTTTAGGGCTTCTGAGGAGAGGCTGGTAAGCTTGAACTCCCCACCTTGCAGTTTAAAACGACTTTGCAGTCTAGCACATTAACCCATAGCACCACACATATTGTTGTTGTTGTTGTTAAGTTCCATCACGTTAGTTCCAACTCACAGTGACCCTGTATAGAATTCCTAAGGAGTGGCTGTTGAGTTTGAACTGCCAACCTTGCATTCAAATCAACCTTGAGTGCTTATCCTATGGTGCCACACCACAACTCCATATATATATATATATATATATATATATCTTAATATGTGAAGTTGCTAGAATGGGTTCTAAATTTGAAGTCCTGTTAATGTCAAGTAATGATTATTTAGGCCTGTTAGGCAGCTGATCCTTGGAAACCCTATACAGGTTCGCTATGGGTAGGAATTGACTCAACGGCACTTAACAAGAAGAAGAAGAAGCTCTGGTAGCATAGTGGTTATAAATAGGGCTGCAAACCACAAGGTCAGCAGTTCGAAACTACCAGCTGTTCCGTGGGAGAAAGATGAGGCTCTCTGCTCCTGTAAAGATTTATAGCCTCAGAAACCCTGTATAGGGTCACTTTGAGTCGGAACAGACCCTGCGGCACATAACCACCACCACCATACTTTCCCCTTGTGGTGTTGTAGGTGAATCACAAGATTGGTGGGGCAAACCCATCAGCTGCTCCTTGGAAATCCATATACCATCGCTATGAGTCAGTACTGACTCGATGGCACTTAACAAAAACAACAACATACTTTCCAAGCCTCTATAATGCATGTGGAGTCCTGGTGTGGTGCTGTGGGTTAATGCGCCAAACTGCAAAGCCCTTTGAACTACAAGGTTGGTGGTTTAAGCTCACCATCTGTTCCTTGGAAACCCTATACAGGGTCACTTTGGGTTGGAACCTACTCAACAGTACTTAACAACAACAACATAATGCATGTGCCCTGACCAGAGAAGCACATATTCATTACCCACTACTTTTGAGTTGATTCTGACTCATAGTGACCCTGTATAGGGTTTTCCAGAGGAAAACCTTTTTTTTTTTTTTTTTTTTT
>NW_006408640.1:8069756-8071200 GCF_000296735.1 Chrysochloris asiatica | reverse complement strand
TTTTTTTTTTTTTTTTTTGGTGGGGGGTATGTACACAAAAACCCTTAGGAATATATAAACATTTAAGCAACCAAAGGCTACATTCTATAGCCTGCCTCTTGGCAGCCTTTCTCTTTCCATGGCCCAGGCACACAACCTTTCTCTTTCCATGATCCAGACTGTAAATCTTATGAAAGCAGAATATATGGAAGTATATAAATCAAAGATGTCACTTTGATGATTGAGATTCATCTGGCCTAAGAGAAAATATTTTAAATTGCCTAATATGCATTTTGTGAAAGATACACAATGAAGAAAGAAGGGCAAACAAGAATAGACACATTTGGATTGTGGTATGGAAAATAATATTGAATATACTATGAACTGCCAGAAGATGAACAAATCTGTGTTGGAAGAATTATAGCTAGAATGTTCCCTAGAAGTGAGGAATGGTAAGATTTCATTTCACCTACTTTGGACACATGATTGGGAGGAACCAGTCCTGGTAGAAAGCTGTCATGCTTGGTAGAGGAATAGCGAAAGAGGAGATGGATTGATACATAGACTGCAACAAATGTGAAGATGCACAGGCATTGTGTCATTCTCTCTCTCTCTCTCTTTTTTGTAAGACAAATGACTTATTTATTGCAAATAACTTTTTTTTTTTTAAGTTTTATTGTGAACTGAGTGATATTTTCATGGGAGAACATAAACATCGGCTTCACACCATAGTTTCCTTGCAATAATTACAATCTCCTCCAAGCATCATCAATCAATAGTATTTGCTTCCATTTCCTGTTTTGTTGCTTTTTTGGGGGGAATGGGGGATGTATGCAGAAACACTCAAGGATCTATAACAATTTAAACAACCAAAGGGCACATTCTGCAAGTCTGCCTCCTTGCCGCCAGCACCCACTCTTTCCATGAGTCTGGAATCCTCAGCTGCTCCCTCTATCCATGTCTTCATCTCTGTTTCCATCTCTGGTGTCGCTGCTTCTGTGGATAGGGCCCCACACTCTGTTTGTACTCCTCTCTTGATGGTCCTAGGGTCCTCTGTTTCTGTAATGAAAGATTGACTACTCCCCCGTTTTTGTTACAGAACTTCTACCTTTAGAGTGACAGTCATAATTAGTCATGATAACAATTTCTCACTATTGAATCATAATAATCTTATCCCCATTTCTTTTTACCAGACCCATTTAGACAAGACAAAAATGATTCAGTAGGGACTCTACCTTCCCCCACACACTTAAACTAAACTCCCTCTTGAAAACTTGTAAGCCAGTCACCTTGTGCCTTTATTACCCCCTCGGTTTGTCGTACTGTGGTGGCTTGTGTGTTGCTGTGATTCTGGAAGCTATGCCACTGGTATTTTAAATACCAGCAGGGTCACCCATGGTGGACAGGTTTCAGATGAGCTTCCAGACAAAGACAGACTAGGAAGGAGTGAAGAACTACTTCTGAA
>NW_006408640.1:8055595-8056814 GCF_000296735.1 Chrysochloris asiatica | reverse complement strand
AGAAGGACATCATGCTTTGTAAAGTGGAGGGTCAATGAAAAAGAGCCCAGTGGCAGCAGCAATGGGCTCAAGTGTAGCAGCAATTGTGAGGATGGTGCAGGGTCAATGGTGTTTTGTTCTTTTGTATATAGGGTTGCAATGAGTTGTAATTGACTTGATGGCTTCTAACAACAACAAACAACAACGTATAGTTCATCTTTCTACTATCTTCCATTTGCCTGTTTTAGGCCTATATGACTCATTGATATCTTCAGTTTTTTGCTTTTCCTTCTGATATATTTTTCTCCTTATATATATATTCTAACAAACCAGGGAAGCATACTTTCCAAAAGCAGTATCTTTTCATTCATTGTAAACATATATGACACAGTTGGCATAATACAGCAATTATTAAGATTAAGTTGAATAGCTGTAGAGTATTTGTGATTTCAATAGTCTAGATGTTCTGATCAGTTCTTCCATTTACATAAAGTAAATATGCTGAGTTACCAAATAATAACAAAATATTGGAAACCAACAACACGTTAAGATATCTTCAGAAGCCAAAACTGAAGTGACAGTAGAATCTGAAATAGAGAGCAAATCCACAACAGGAATTATCTCTGAGTGCATTTGTCAAACCTGATATCTTGATTATGGCTAGTCCAAGAAAGAGACTCTAAGAGGAGACCTCTTGCATTAAACTGGAACCTCAGAGGATTACCATTTTGTGTAAGGGTGAACTGATGATTCTTATTCCCCATCCTAGGGGACTGCCAGTCTCATTGCCTAGCTTTAATCCTTTAGTTGGAATTGGAACATAAGACTTCCTTAAAAATTCATCATTATCGCACGCTCTGATTGGTGACCAAACACATCACCGATGGGGGGAAGTGGGGGTAAAAGCAGCAATGAAGTGGCAAGCTAAGCCCTACAATGTTCAATGGACTTCTGTGGACCCAGTTGGGGACCCGGCTGGCAAGCATTGTGAAGAGACCTGGGGACTCTTGGGCCCAGAGTCAGTGGTGTGGCCACGGAGGACTCCAGAGGAGAGTGGAGCTACCGGCTAACGGAAAGAGAGGACATATGCACAGGAGTGCCCACAATTGCAAATGATACCCACGTGACCTGGATCAGATAACTGGATGATCGGAGCTCAACCAGGAGAGGAAAGAAGAGGGGAAAAAAAAAAGAGTGAGCTAATACAGTCTGATGAACTTGACCTATACCTATGGAGTAG
>NW_006408640.1:8050547-8054932 GCF_000296735.1 Chrysochloris asiatica | reverse complement strand
AAAAAAAAAAAAAAAAAGGGAATAGAAGCAAATACTGTTAAATGATGATGCATGGAGGAGACTGTAATCAGAAATGATGAGTATAAAACCAATGTTCTCCCATGTAAACTATCACTCAATTCACAATAAACACTTTTTAAAAAAGAAAAAAAATTCATCATTATCAAGTGTCCTTATGCAGATTTATACTTTGAATTCATTCAGTTTTGATGTTCTAGCAATTTTTTCATACAGATTTTGGTTTATATTAGTTCAGGGTTAGTGGTGTTCTAAGATAATTAGTAAAAGTATATCAAATTGTGTCTGGGGAAATTGTCTTCCATTGAGTTTTCAAATTCATATAAAATTAGAAGAAATGTGAATGCAAAGTAAAAAATCACAGAGCTCACAAAGAACTCATGATCAAGAGCCATCTTTTGCTGAATCAGACCCACCAAGCAGAATTAAGGCCCACAAATAATTGCAAGTATTGGTATTATCAGATTCAGAATATAAAAGAAGAATGTTCAATATGTCTTAAGGAAATAAAAGTGGGAGCTGAAAGTAGTAAAAAAAAAAAAAAATTAAGCAGATTCAAAATAAACTGCATCAAGTTTCTAGATAAGATACATATAATAATTGATATTGAAGCAATTGAAAACTATGTATATAAGAGCTTATATAAGGGGACTTAAAATTTATGGGGAAAATTCATTATCCTTTTATTTTTTAAGTTTTTATTGTGAATTGAGTGATAGTTTACATGGGAGAACATTGGTTTCACACTCATCATTTCATTACAGTGATTAAAATCTCCTCCATACATCGTCATTCGGCAGTATTTGCTTCTGTTTTGTTTTGTTTTGGAGGGGGAGGGGTGTACACAAAATCACTAAAGAATTTAAACAACCAAAGGGCACATTCTGCAAGCCTGCCTCCTGGCCACGAGCACCCAGTCCCTTTCTTTCCATGAGTCTAGAGTCCTCAGCTTCTCTATCTCTCCATGTCCTCATCTCTGCTTCCATCTCTGGTGTCACTGCTTCTCTGGATAGGGTTCCACATTCCGCCCATGCTCTTCTCCCTTGATGGTCCTAGGGTCCTCTGTTCCTGGAAGATAAGATTAACTACTCCTCCCTTTATGTTACAAAACTTCTATCTTTACAGTTGTGACAGGGGCTATTGGTCATGAT
Source organism: Chrysochloris asiatica (assembly GCF_000296735.1). NCBI lineage: Eukaryota > Metazoa > Chordata > Mammalia > Afrosoricida > Chrysochloridae > Chrysochloris > Chrysochloris asiatica. Next base: position 8,053,763 of record NW_006408640.1, on the reverse strand, counting down.
AATGATTATTCATTATTGACTCATATCCCCATCTCCTTTAACCTGACTTGTCTAGACAAGATGAAAATTATTCAGTGGGGATTCTACATTTTCCCAAATACTCTGAAATTAAACTCCCTCTTGAAAACATGTAAGCCAGTCACTTCAGGCCTTTTTAGTTCCCCCCCATTTTAGGTAGCCAATGTCTAACTTGCCCGTCCCTATCAACCCTATGTACAGAGGGGATAGATTGAAGACTCCTTCTTTCTCAGTTGGTATTTTGAGATAATACATCCATAACTATAGGTTAAGTTCATTAAATTTACACTTGTTTCCTTTATCAGTTTTTTGTTTTTTATATTCTTCTAGTCAAGTAGTGATCATCAAGCCATTGAAGCTAGGTCAAATGGACACTATCTGCAAGTTTGGTCATTCTTGAGCATCTCCTCTCACTTCATAGCAGCTGGATGCTTCACTCTCAGCTCTAGCCTTCTGTGGCTCTTCCTTGTCCATAGACTCAGGAGATCCAGGTCTTACCCTAATTAGGACCAACCAGCCCATCCTCTTCTCTCTCTCATCTCCAGGTCGACAGGAGTTGATGGAACATGTCATTATCTTTCAATTCCATTTGTACATGCATAAAAAGAGTATTAACAAAACAAAAACTGACTCTGAAAAAATTATCTCCAGAGTTCAGCAAAAGAGACCAATAGTTGGAAAATATGACAAAGAGGTTAAGAAACTAGAGTAAAAAGTCTGATCACATGAATGTACCAAGAGCAATATTTGAAGAGATATTAGCTGTGGAATTTTTCAGACTCAATAAAAACCTTCAATCTGCAGAGTAACTAAACACATTTTAATGCAGTTTTTTTTTAATCCACATGTAGTGCTACTATAGTGAGACAAAGACAAAGAAAAGATCATTTTAAAAGCTAGAAAGAAAACACAGATTGTCTTCCTTATCTAGTGTTGATATTACAGCTATACCATCAGAGCATGCTTTTAACAAATGCAAATTTATTCTTTTATGGTCTAGGAGGACAGAAGTCCAGATTCAGAGCACTGTTTCTAGGGGAAAGCTATCTCTCTTGGCTCTGGAGAAAGATCCTTGTTTCCTTTCAGCATCTTCCTTGGCGATCAGTCTTCTCATCATGAGTCTTCCTCTGGATCTAGGAGCTTTACAGTGCAGGGACTCTAGGTCAAAGGACACATGCCACTCCTGACTCTTCTTCCTTGATGGTAGTAGGCCCCTCTTGTAACTGCAAAGTGGTTGTAGACACCTACCACTAAATCAGTCAATTCTCGGAGGCAGGATTCAGAGCAAAGGGCAAAGCATTTATTGTCATTGATAAATAGCAGGACAGGAGTGTGAGAATCTCCTAGATCTGCTTCCTGACTGGAGGGTTGTTGTTGTTATTGTTAAGTACTGTGGAGTCAGTTCTGACTCATAGTGACCCTGCACAGGGTCTCTGAGGCTATAAATCTTTACAGAAGCAGAATGCCTCATCTTTCTCCCACTGAACTGCTGGTAGTTTCGAACTGCTGACCTTCAGATTAGCAGCCTGATTCGTAACCACTATGCTACCAGAGTTCCTTTGACTGGAGGGTAGCCTGGGGTTTTTAAGGGAGAAGAAAATCAAGATTATGAAATTTGTGGTAAGGCATTGTTGTTGTTTTCCATTTCAGTAGTTAGGGTGGTTGCATCCTGGACATAGTGAATGTTTCAATCATTCCTGCTTGCTGATTTCACCTTTGTTCCCAAGAGTAGAATTGCTCTCTTCATTTAGGCTAGAAGTTCTGCTTTGGTGATTGAAAAGAAGTGAATAATCATGGAAATTAAAAAAGGAGTGAGTATATAGAAGGTAGTTAGGGAGAAATTTAAATTTTACCTATAGCTGTACTTTAAGATGACTATTTGGGTTCCATTTTACTTTTGTTGTTGTTGTGAAGTGGCATAGAGTTGGTTCTGACCCACAGCAACCCTGTATAGGGTTTCCGAGGAGCAGCTGGTGAGCTTGAACTGCTGACCTTGCAGTTTAAATGGTTTTGCAGTCTGGCGCATTAACCCACAGTGCCACACCAGGGCTCCATTTTACTTTAGACTAAGTTAAAGCCTATATAGTATAAAATGATATCTTCAATATGCTTAGAAAAACATAGCTGTTAACCTAGTATTGCATTTTAAGCAAAATATCTGTCAGAAATGAAATAATTTTCAGACTAATAAAAAATGTCATAAGTGATTGGGAAGAGTCACCAACCTTGGTTAAGGAAATTCTGAAGGATATATTCAATGAATCAAAATAACACCAAAATGTAGATGTGAGATGAAAGAAGAATGCTGAGACAGGATAAATGTAAGCAGGCACTGACTATGTAAAATAGTATTAACTCCTGTAGGGTTAAGCGAAACAAAAAGAACAAAAATACACAACAACAGGAGTAGTCAAAAGTTATAGTATACTAAATTCTTTGTGTCATTTAAAAAAAATTGTAAAGATATAAATTTTAATTTGATTGAATTAAATAATTACGTTAAATTTTCTGTGGCCATCACCATATGCTAACCGTTTTCCAAAAGTTTCAAATTTTCTATCTTTAACCCAGTGCTCTCACCTAAACTCCCAATGTCACAGTTTACTTGACAATTCCATTTGGATATCTATTGTTGTTGGGTGTCATCAAGTTGGTTTTCACTAATAGTGACCCTACGTACAACAGAACAAAATATTGCCTGGTTCTGCACTCCCCTCAGTCATGGCTAGGTTTAGCCCTTTGTTGCAGCCATTGCTTCAATCCATTTCATTGACAGTCTTCCTCTTTTTATTGTTAACCGTTTATGTTACCAAGTAGGATGTCCTTCTCCATGAACTGTCCCTCCTGATAACATGTCCAAAGTCTGTAAGACAAAGCCTTGCCACCTTTTATTCTAAGGCACATTCTGACTGTACTTCTTCCAAGATAGATTTGTTTGTTTTTCTGGGATGTCATGGTATATACTTAATTCAAAATTGTTATTCTTCTTGTTAAGTGCTGTGTTTGAGTCCACTGTTGCAAACATAGTATTACTCCATCTCATTGAGGATCATTCTCTTTTTCTGACCCTCTGCTTTATGAAGCATGATGACCTCCAGGGACTGGTTCCTCCTAACAGCATTCCCAAAGTACATGAGACAAAGTTTCCCTATTGTCTCTTTTATTATTATTTTTTTTAACTTTTAAATTAAATTTTTT
>NW_006408640.1:8036445-8048118 GCF_000296735.1 Chrysochloris asiatica | reverse complement strand
CCTGCCCATCTTCCAGTATGGAGTGTAGGTCTACTTCCAGCTCATTTGCCTTAGTCACTTTATCTCGTTTCTGGACATGTGCAGATATGGTCATCTGCTTCTGTTTTTTGGGCATCTTCAGGGGTTATCTGTGGCCTTAATACTTAGGTGGGTATGTACTTTTTTTTTTTTTAATGCTTTCTGATTGCCTCCACATAGATGTGATCAAGAATGGGCTTCCCTTTTTTCACTCTTCTTCTTGAGAAATTTCAAGATGCCACTGTTGGTTGTTTTGACGTAACTTAGGATTCAATTTTCGGCTTATTTCCTTTTTTGTGTGCTTGTCCTGCTCCACAATCCCCATTCAGGCCTTTTTTCTAGTTATAAACAGTTCAGGGCCGACTGTGGCCATTTGGTTTTAATTGGAAACTGTCTCTTTACATTTCAAGGAGATCTGTGTGCATTCGTAGTAGAACCCTCCGAGGATGGGGCTAAGGTGCCCACTAGCTCAGGCACCCCTATAATTACTAGAATGGAGGTATGCAGACAGCAAGGGACCAATGAACAGATACCAAAATAAAAGAATGTCCACACCTATATCTCTGCAGTTCTGCCAGGCATCTGTGGCCGCTCCGATCCTTCCCCTGCTTGATCTCACCCAAGATGGTGGCTCCAGGAGCAGCTGAGTGTCCCGGACTAGAAAGCAATGGATTTCTTGCTTCTGCCACAAATTCCCCCAGCTGTAAGTCTTCCAACCTTGTAAATATTCCTTTATATGTGGTTCAGAGTACTGGGACCATCCCCTGAGTCTGCTTGTTCAGGTATTCTGTGTTGTTGCTGGTGGAGCTCTTTACTGCACTTCCACCTGGTCTGCCATCTTGTTTGTTCTCCCCTGTTGTCTCTTTTAAGGAACATTTTGGTTATAGTTCTCTCAAGACAGATTTGTTTGTTCTTCTGACAATGCATGGAATATTTTATATTCTTCACCAATACCATAATTCATTTGCATCATAAATATCTTTAGCTTTCCTTATTTATTCCTTTCACATGTTGTTGTTGCTGTTGTTGTAAGCCACTGTGGAGTTCTCGACCCTGTATAGGGTTTCTGAGAAGCATCTGGTGGGTTTGAATCACCAATTTTGTGGTTTGCAGTTTAGTGCTTATTCTATAGCACCACTAGGAGATTGAAAAGACTATGACTTGAATTAGGTACACTTTAGTCATCAAAGTGATATCATTGCTTTCTGACTCTGTAAAGTGTTCTTTTTCAGCACACTGGGTCAATAGAAAGATGTTTAATTTCTTCATTTCCTGCTTCCATGGGCATTGATTGTGGGTCCAAGTAAAATTAAACCCTTGAAAATGTCAACATTTTTGTCCAGTTATTATGATATTGCTCATTTTTCCAGTTTTGACAATTTTTGTTTTCTTCATGTTGAAGTGTAATCCATACTGCAGGTTATAGTCTTTGATCTTCATTAGTAAGTACTGTATGTCCTCTTCACTTTGATTAAACAAGATTGTTTCTTCTGCATTTCTCAAGTTGTTAAAATTACATCTGTTTATTGAAACATCTTAAGTGGTATTCCATCAATTCCTGGAACTTTGCTTTTCACCAATGCCTTCAGTGTGGCTAGGACTTCTTCCTTCAGTACCATCTGTTCTTGATCATATGCTACTTCCTGAAATGGTTGAACCTTTTTTGTTGTTGTTGTTATAGTGACTTTTAGTATTCTTTCCATCTTTTAAAGAACTTTTCATTGTGAATTTAGTGAAAGTTTACAGAGAAAATCATCCATTTTACATTCAACAAATCACACACTTTGTTTCATTTCAATGATGGAAATCCCCTCCATGCAACAATAGTTATCCCATTTTATCCCTGTGCTTCCTATCTCCACTCCACTCACCTTCTTATCACTTCTCAACTTCGTCCTTAGGTAAATACTGCCCTCTTGATTTTGAATGATTTACCATTTCATGGTGAGCATGGTGCTGCTATCAACCCTATTACCTACCCTATTACAACCCTATTACCTGCTTGGCTGAAAATTGGGCCATGAAGGTGAGTTTCTTTTCAGACCTGAAGGGTGGTTAAGGGCCATAGTCTTGGATTCCTTCAGTTTCTTTCTGACCCACAAGCCAGGTCTTTTTTTCCCTAATAATTTTGAGTTCTGTTCTATATGCTTTGCCACTCTAGTTTGGACCTTCTAATGTGATCCCTTTCAGAGCAATCAGTAGTGGTAGCTGGGTACCATGGTGATTGATGTTCATATGTTTCATAAATCCATTGAACTAATTGATTCCAAACATCTTCAACTCTCATCACTCTACTTTCTTCCACATATGGAGAATAGTTGCATGTTAGATGACCACTCATGAACTTTAAGATCCCAGTTGCTAATGGGCTGAGATCAACCACATTCCATAGACTCCCATTGACCTGGAGATGAGAGAGAGAAGAGGAAGGGCTGGTTGGTTCGAAATGTGGTCAGACCTGGTGACTCCTGAGTCCATGGACAAGGACACACCTATGGAGGGCTAGAACTGAGAATGAAGCATCCAGCTGATATGAAGAGACACGCAAGAATGTCCAAACTTGCAGATAGTACCCATTTGACCTAGTCTCAATGGCTTGATAATCAGAACTCGACTAGAGGAAGTTATTATTATTTTTTTTTAAATAAGGGAAACGAGTGTAAATTGCTACAATTTGATGAACTTGACCTATACTTATGGATGTAGTAGCTCAAAATACCAACTGAGAGGAAAGTAGTCTTCATATCAAGTATCAATTCTATCTCCTCTGTATACAGGATAGATAGGGACGGGCAACTTACACATTGGTTACCTAAAATGAGGGGTCAATATAAGCACAAAGTGACTGGCTTACAAGTTTTCAAGAAGGAATTTAGTTCAAGAGTGTGCAGTGGAAGGTAGAGTCCCCACCGAATAGTTTTCATCTTCTCTAGATGTGTCTGGTGAAAAGAGATGGGGACAAGATTCTTATGAATCAATAGTGAGTGAATGTTCTCATGACTAATTGAGACAGTCACAACTGTAAAGGTAAAAGTTATTGTAACAAAAATAGGGGAGTAGTGCATTTTACAGTTCAGAAACAGAGGACCCTAGGACCATCAAGGGAGAAGAGCACAAGTGGAATGAGGGATAATATCCAGAGAAGCAGCGACACCAGAGATGGAGGCAGAGATGGAGATATGGAGAGGGGAAGCAGCTGAGGACTCATGGAAAGAGAAGGACTGGGTGCTGGTGGCCAGGAGGCAGGTTTGCAGAATGTGCCCTTCGGCTGTTTATATTATATACTCCTGATGTTTTTGTGTACATCCCCCGCTCAAAAAAATAAAAAGACAGAGGGAATGGAAGCAAATACTGTTGAATGATGATGCACAGAGGAGAGAGTGTAATCATCACAGTGAAACGATGGTGAAAAGCCAGTGTTATTATCCCATGTAAACTATCACTCAGTTCACAATCAAAACTTAAAAAAAAAAAAAAGATCCCAGTTGCTACTCACCAAAATAGGATGCAGAACATTGTCTTTGTTGACTATATTATGCCAATTGACCATAGTGTCCCCTGAGACTACGGTCCTGTGCCCCCAGGCCCAGCAACTCATTGTCTTAAGATGTTTCAGAATACCTACGTTTTCAATCACTTTGTCCACTGTACGCTCCATCACATTCATAGGTGTGTTTGCAACAAAGGAAAATACCCATGTACAAATATCTTCTTTCAAACCCTTATATATTTGTGGGTATATTCTCACTTCTCCTCCCAGACCCATTCAGTCTGTGTATCTGTCCATGTATCTACCCACAGAACAGTGTTGTTCCAAGGTTGTGTTTACCTCTATTCCCTCCTCCTGCTTTTTTTTTAATAGTATAAAAGAGGTTTATCAGAGAAAGAATACCTGCAGGGAAGATGTGCCAAAGGCAGCATCATCTCCCCAAGCTTACAGCCTGACATGTATTTATGGGGAAAGATTCTTTCCTTCACAAAGGAGGTGGGCTTTCTTGTTTATGTAGCTCTGCTCTTGTGTGTAATTTCTGTCTCTCCTTTTCCCCATGCTGCGTCACATCTGGCATCCATGATGGAATCTAAGATTTCAAGATGGATTCCGTTGCAGAGGTATCTGGGATACTTGACATGATTAGTGTTGTGCCTGCACGAATGCTGATTAAGGTGCAGGTTAATGTGCAGCAGATCGTTAACAGTCTCCCCTGTGTAGTTGAATAGTGAGGGAGGGTTCACAAGCCTCTTTGGGTTCCAGTCACACAAGGAGATTGTTGTTGTTGTTACATGTTCTTGGAGTCGGTTCTGACTCATAGCCACCCTGTACAGGGTTTCCGAGGCTGTAAATCTTTACGGGAGCAGAAAGCCTCATCTGTCTCCCGCGGAACAGCTGGTAGTTTCAAACTGCTGACCATGAGATTAGCAGCCCGATTCGTAACCACTTCGCTACCAGAGCTCCTTACACAAAGAGATAGTTTTTATCTTAAATCATTTTGTCTCCTTTATATCCTGCCTGCCTGACAAGGAGATAGATTCTGTCTCTCTTCCACATCCTACTCCTCTGCTCTTTGTATTTGGAGGTTTATTTTATGGTTTTATTGATCTTTTCCCAATGTCACTTTTCTGCTGCCTCAGTAATTTTCCTCCTTAATATTTCCCCCTAGAGAGACTTGCAACTAAGAATCTTTTTGGCAGTAAGACGGGGCTGGGGGTAAAGGGGGAGGTTCTTAACTGCTTCCGGCTGATTGGGGGCACAGACTTGTCTAGTATGGTAAAAGTCTCTCTCGGCCTGTGCTAAGGGCCCAGGAAGTGTAGGAGAAGGGTGATAACTTATAAGATCAACATGGGCAGGTGAGGACCCTGGAGCCTAGAGGAGGTTGTTGTTGTTACGTGCCGTGGAGTCGGTTCCGACTCACAGCAACCCTGCATAGGGTTTCCGAGGCAGTAAATCTTTACCGGAGCAGAAAGCCTCATCTTTCTCTCGTGGAACAGCTGGTAGTTTCGAACTGCCGACCTTGAGGTTAGCAGCCCGATTCGTAACCACTACGCTACCAGAGGAGGTAAGCCTAGTAAATAGATTGAGGAGGCAAGGGCCAAACAGTAAGATGCATATGAAAATGAAAAGAATGCTGAGAACAGGAGACAGTAGAGAGCAAAGCCAGGAACTCCAGGACTAGCTCCTCATAGAGCCAGCAAGCCCTGGCAGTAGCTGGAAGTTCTAACCAAATGTCATGGTTAAGGGTTTCATTGACTCGCGCCTCGACTTGTGCCTGATTGTTGATGTATCCACAACAGGTGATATTTATGATGATAGAGATGGTGCTGAAGGATATTGTGCTGGACCGAAAAGTCAGTTTGAGCCATCAGGTCAGTGGTTCAAACCCACCAGCCACTCCTCAGAAACCTTATACAGGGTTCCTATGAGTCAGAACCAACTTTAGGGCATTTAACAACAACAACAAAGATGCCCGCCCTGAGGTGAACAGATAGTGGAGCACTTAGGCAGTTATCTAAAACTACGTTAGTTACTAAGTTCAGGGATTTTCACATCTCTATTATGACTCCTTTCTTTTCTTCAGAGAGAAGTTCAAGTTCCACAAGGAGTTTGGGGATGATGAATTCATCCTAAATATACCCTGCATGTTGTTGTTGTTGTGTAGTGCCATCGAGTCGGTTCCGACCCATAGTGACCCCATATAGGGTTTCCAAGGAGCAGCTGGTGAACTTGATCTGCCGACCTTGCAGTTCAAACAGCTTTCCAGTCTGGCACATTAACCCACAGCACCACACCAGGACTCCCGTATCCTGCATAAGGGACTGGAAATGCAAACAAAATTTTTCTTGCCTTAAGATATTGTCTAGGAGGCTACACTGGCAATGAGCATGGCTAAGGGGAGGATGCAAAGATCAGGACTAGCTGGGGCACTATGTATCCTAGAGCGCACTGGCCCTATGTAAGATCTGGGCTGAGGGACTGGGGGTCATTTGGACAGACTGAACTATTACAAGGATTGTTAGTTAAATGGGCAAGTAAGTTAGTCATACCTGCGGGAGAAGGTGTGAACAGATCCTCTGTTAGCTACACATGACCTTCAGCATCTAGGACTGTAAGTCCTTGCTGGGGAGTAAGAATCTTCACCTTATCTCCCAAAGTTAGCTTGTTGTTGTAGCTGTTGAGTGCCATTAAGTTGATTCCAACCCATAGCAACCCTGTATAGGGTTTCCAAGGAGTGACTGGTGAGCGTGAACCGCTCACCTTGAGATTCAAATGACTTTGCAGTCCAGCGCATCAACCCACAGTGCCACACCAGGGCTCCTTGAACTAGGTGTGCAGTAGCTGTCACGGCTTTTAGACATGGGGTCAGTCACCCTTGTCTAGTTGTTTGGAGAAGTAAGCAACAGGTCATTGTTCAGAGATAAGATTCTGAGTCAGCACTCCAAGTGTGACCCCCTAGTTTTTCATGGATGAACAGATTAAAATCTAAATGGAAAGCTCAGTGCTGGGGCCTCTCTAAGGTGTGTTTTGTGCTTGTTGCAGGCAACTTTACATTCACAGGTTCATACTTATCGGGTCTTCTCTTTTTAGAGCCTCATATAATGGTTTTGCAATAAGACCAAAGTTAGGGATTTCAAGTATACAGAACTTTATCATTCTTAAAAACTCTTTCAATTGTCTCTTAGTTGAGTGGACCCTCTGTCTAGCATTCACTTCTATTAAGGGTGTTGTACACTTAGGTATATCAACAAAAGCATGCAGAACGTATTTTCTTGGAAATGGCCTAACAATGGCTTAGTGAAGGGTTCTGACCAGGGCTTTCCTTCCACTCCCATAACCCTGCACTCAGTGGAGACCACAGGTCCAAGTAAGCCTGGCAAGACAAAGAAGATTGCTCCTGTGTCTAACATGAATAAAATAGTCTGACTTTCACTGTGGGTCAATGTGCTGGACTGCAAAATCAGTTTGAACCTCAAGTTGGTGGTTCAAGCTCACCAGCTGCTCCTTGGAAACCCTATATAGGGTCGCTATGGGTCGGAACTAACTTGATGGCACTTAACAGCAACACATCAACCTTCTACCTCAACAGATTCTTGAGGCTCCCCAGCAGTAATGACATGATACTTGTTGTCAGGAGGGTAGCTAGTCTCTGGGCACCATCAACACAGGTCGTCCTCAACTGAAGGGGCATTGACCTGCACCATCAGGGGACTGGGGTCATTGGCCAGTGGGGGTCAACATTGTGCCATGCTGTAGAATGTTCTGGACATTCCTGGTGCCAATGTTCCATCCACCTGTAATTGTGGTATCTGTTAGAGGCCTCCAGCACTCTTCTTCCTCTGCCGCTATAGCCAAATGAACTCTCTGAGATGGGTGAGGAACAAAGTTAGTTGGCTTTCCCAATGCAATGGCTAATACATGAACTTACTTCTCCATTTTTCTGTCTTCTTGGTCTTCCCAAGTCTTATCACAGTTATTAAAAAAAATTTGTTAGCCTCCTCCACTAGTTGAGATAAAGGGATGCCAGATCTCAGTTCTACATTTGATCATTTTCTTTTCATATCTAGGTAGGCCTGAGTCAAGAAGTGCATACTCTGGACCACCCTCCTATATCCAATCTAGGTCCACATTTGTATACTTCCTGAATGCTCAGTCTGCTGAAGAGGGTTGGGGGATTCCCCTCTTTTCCCTGAGTACTTTCTTTAACCTTGTCATAATTGGCTGCTTTTGACACACTTATACTTGTTCCTTCAAACACACAGGTTATTAGGTGTTTGAATTTGTTAAAATCCTCATCATTATCATAATCCCACCCTGGGTCTAGGTTCAGTACTGCAGCTGGTCCTGGCAGAAAAACTTCAGAGGTAGGGTTAGTCCTGTGTGCTTTATGCGGTTCGAAACTACCAGCGGTTCTGCGGGAGAAAGATGAGGCTTTCTGCTCCCGTAAAGATTTACAGCCTCGGAAACACTGTACAGGGTCGCTATGAGTCGGAACCAACCCCACAGCACATAACAACAACAGCAACACTCTAGCCTTGGCCTTAATCCTGTCCCTTCCATTAGTAGTATAACAAAAGGTCAGTATGGTTTCTACACCCCTGCAAGAAAGGGAGAAGTTGAGGGACAGTTTTTGGAATTCATCTCTAAATTTCTCAGGGTCTACTGACACACTCCCTCGTTTCTCTTGAGCTGCCCTAAATCAGTCATGGAAAAAGGGACATGTACCTGGACTATGAGCAGGCTTCCCCCCACCTCAGGTACTTCCTCAAAGGGTACTCCTGTCCCTGGAGCATTGGAGGAGTTTGCGGCTCTCTTGGGTCCCACCTTATAACCTGATGGTAGACTCATTGGACAGGGATCAAGGTTGGAGGCAGGCTGGGAGGGAAGTGGTGGGTAAAGGTCAGGGCCAGCAGATGGAGGGTTAGTTGCAGACTGACATTTATAAGGAAGGGGGGCGCTTGTAGGACTGGTGGTTGAGTCAGGCTCATGGGATGGGGAGGATGAAGGGGTCTTTTTAGAAGCTGGGAGTTGGGATTAGAGATCAGAACATTCACCTCTGCCCCTTCTGTAAACCAGGTCATCCAGGATATGTTCAGGCTGTTTAAAAACAAATACGGGGAGGGGATCTTTCCCTTTGACTTCACAGAGCAGACCATAAAGCACTGAGGCTAGGGGATCTCTCCCCATTTTATCTCTCTATTGCAAAAGAGCTCTAACTGTAAAATGGTGTTAAAAGAGAGGAACCCATTAATGGGCCATTACTCTTGGTCCCCAAGGGTATACTGGCGCTAGGCAGTATTGCAAAAGAAAATAAGCTTCCTTTTCTTAATTTCCACAGCTGCAAGGTCTCCCCAATGAGTAGTAAGCAGCCTAGTGGGGGAATCTTGTGGTATGCTTCGGGTTTGACCCATGGTGGACTGGCTTTTCTGCAAGCAGTGCTCAACACCTAATAAAGTCCTCCATTTATTTATGTCCTAGAGGTGCTAGTCTAAAAAGAAGTTGGACAGCGTTCAAAATGCTTTGGTTGAGGAGGACCAGAGAAGAAAATAGGTGGCCTTGCCTTCCTGCAGCAAAGGCCAATCTGACCCATTTGTGGATAAGTAAGTCTTCCTTACCCTGGCACCTGTGAACGTGGAAAACAAACGCTCTCAGAAACCAGAAGGGGGAGTACTCCATTTCAAATTGTGCCGAAGGGGAACGAGGTCCCAGGGTCAGAGAGGGCCTGAATCATAGTGTCCGCTGGACACCGTGGTTAAAATTATAGTCTAAGAGCTAAATAGCGTTTCATAAGGAGCCGAAGAGGATATGCACCCAAGAGAGAAAAATAAAGGCTTTGAAGTCTGCCTGTTTAATTCAGGGAGGAAAGAATTACTACAAATCAGGAAAATGTTAAGAACTCCCAGAATGTGTTCAACTCAAACCGGCACCGACTGCCTGGGCGAGCCAAAGGAGTAAGGAATGATGGGTAGAGAGAGATTATGAATCAGAACAGGGTTTGTTGTTGTTGTTAAGTGCCGTTGAGTCGGTTCCGACCCATAGCGACCCTGTATACGGTTTCCAAGGAGCAGCTGGTGAACTTGAACTGCTGACCTTGGAGTTCAAACTGCTTTGCAGTCTGGCGCATTAACCCACAGCGCCACACCAGGACTCCAGAACAGGTTTTTTGTTGTTGTTGTTAAGTGACTTGGAGTCGGTCCCGACTCATAGCGACCCTGTAAATCTTTACGGGAGCAGAAAGCCTCATCTTTCTCCCGCGGAACAGCTGGTAGTTTCGAACTGCTGACCTTGAGGTTCACAGCCCGATTCGTAACCACTACGCTACCAGAGAACAGGGTTTAGAACTTCCTTAATGAGCAGAAAGAGATCCAAGTTTGCAGGGATAGCTCTGGAAATCAAGGCTCCCTAGAGGGCTGTGGAAGAGTGCTAGATAAGAGAGAAAGAATATAACAGCCTTAGCCTTGGGGAGCTCTGGTAGCGTACTGGTTACGAATCGGGCTGTGACCCTTAAGGTCAGCAGTTCGAAACTACCAGCCTCTCCGCGGAAGAAAAATGAGGCTTTCTGCTCCCATAAAGATTTACAGCCTCAGAAAATCTGTACAGGGTTGCTATGGGTCGGAATCCACTCGATGGCACTTAACAACAACAAGCCTCAGGGGAGATAAAGAAAGACAAAAGAGATGACCCCCCCCAGGGGATCTTGGGTCTTGAACCTGTGGGGAAAGTGGAGTCTGTCAGGCTATCTTGCTTATCTCCCCCAGAGGGGCCACCCTAGTGAGTCAGCAGTCCCACCAAGACAGCTTATATTTATGTATCCGGTGATATCCAGTGATGGAATGTTGGCAGCAGGCCTCCTTTGTTTAAGCCAGTATAAAGAGGGAGGAGGATCTCTGCTGAGTATAGAAGTAGTAGTGAAGTAAGCAACAAAGCTAGAATGAGTGAGCGAGCCTCAGGGGAGCTCCAGAGAGTGAGCTTCTAGAAAGCATGAGAGAGGGAGCCTGAACCTTGCACTGCAATTAAGGTTATGTCTCCCCTTCTTTCTGCTCCCCGTTTCTTCTTCAGAATGTCCGAATCTAATAAGAACTCTGCAAATACCACTCCCAGACCCTACAAACTACTCATCATGAAGATTGCCAGCTGGTCTTGGGGACTTGAACCCCTCACTGAGGCTAATCCCATCCTTTGAAGTGCCCCAGGATGGGTGATGAAGGACATCCTTCTCTGGTTCCTGTTAGCAAGGGGAATACTTTCAGTTTCTCTCCATTGAGAATAACTTGGGCTGTTCGATTTGTATATTGTTGTTGTTAAGTGACATGGACTCGGTTCTGACTTATAGTGACCCTGTATAGGGTTTCTGAAGAGCAACTGGTGAGCCTGAACTGCCTATGCCTTTAATGATGTTGAGGAATTTCCCTTCTATTCCTATTTTGTGTAAGTGGGTTTTTGTTTTTTTTCAAATCAAGAATGGAAGCTGAATTTTGTCAGAAGTCTTTTCCAAATCAATCATATGGTTCTTTTCCTTTGTGTTATTTATGTACTAAGGAGCTCTGGTAACGTAGTGGTTACAAATCGGGCTTGCGAACCGCAAGGTCAGCAGTTCGAAACTACCAGCTGTTCCGCGGTTAAGATGAGGCTTTCTGCTCCTGTAAAGATTTACAGCCTCGGAAACCCTGTTCAGGGTCGCTATGGGTCGGAACCAACTCGATGGCACTTAACAATCAACAACAACATTTATGTAGTGGATTATGCTGGTTGTTTTCTAGTACTGAACCATCCTTACATGTTGCTGTTGATTACAAATCAGAACAGAGTTTGTTGTTGTTGTTGTTAAGTGTCGTCAAGTCAGTTCTGATGCACAGCAATCCTGTATAGGGTTTCTGAGGAGTGACTGGTGAGCTTGAACCACTGACCTTGCAGTTCAAACTGACTTGCAGTCCAGTGCATTAACCTGCAGCGCAACACCAAGACTCCTTGCATAACTGGTATGAATCCCAGTTGGTGCTGATTTGTGATTTTTTCCCATGTTTTTGAATTCTATTGGCCAGGAATTGTTGAGAATTTTTGCATCTATGTATATCAGAAGGATGTTTACCTGTGCTTTATTGACTACGCAAAGGCTTTTGATTGTGTGGATCATGACAAGCTATGGACAACATTGAGAAGTATGA
>NW_006408640.1:8026656-8035570 GCF_000296735.1 Chrysochloris asiatica | reverse complement strand
TGAGGTTGGCCCAGGATCGGACATTGTTTAGTTCTGCTGTGCATGGGGTCGCTATGAGTCGGTTCCGACTCGATGGCACCTGACAACAACAACAATGGTCATGAGGGATATTGGTCTATAATTTTCATTTTTAATGATATCTTTGTCTGGTTTTGGTATGAGGGTTATGCTTGCTTCATAAAATATATCTAGGAGTTTTCCATATTTTTCTATATTCTAGAATAGTTTGAATAGAACTGTTTTCAGTTCTTCTCTGAATGTTTGGTAGAATTCACCATGTGAGGCTCGACATCTTTTTGCTGGAAATTTTTAATGACTTGATCATTTTCTTTTGTTACAGTCTCTTCAAGTTTACTACTTCTATCTGTGATAGTTTAGGTAGTGTTTCTCTAAAAATTTTTCCATTTCTTCTAGATTTTAAATTTTGTTGGATTTTATTTATTATCTGCAAACAAGTTATTCTCTTTTTTCCCCCTTTGGTTCTGTTGTAACATCACCTATATCATTTCATATTCCTATAATTTGAATCTTCTTCTTTTCTTTTGTTATATTTGTTGTTGTTGTTTTATGCCGTGGAGTCGGTTCCGACTCATAGCAACCCTGCATAGGGTTTCCGAGGCTGTAAATCTTTTCGGGGGCAGAAAGCCTCATCTGTCTCCCGCCGAACAGCTGGTAGTTTCGAACTGCTGACCTTGCAGCTTGCAGCCCAATTTGTAACCCCTACGCAGCTCCTTTGTTATATAAGGCAATGCATTGTCAGTTTTACTAATCCTTTCAAAGAATCAACTTCTTGTCTTCATTGTTTTTCTGTTTCATTTAAATATATTGTTGTTGTTGTTTTATGCCGTGGAGTCAGTTCCGACTCATAGCGACCCTACACAGGGTTTCCGAGGCTGTAAATCTTTATGGGAGCAGACCGCCTCATCTTTCTCCCACGGAACAGCTGGTAGTTTCGAACTGCTGAACTTGCGGCTTGCAGCTCGATTCATAACCACTACGCTATCAGAGCTCCTTTATTATTTCTTTTAGTGGTAGCAGGCTTGGTTTACTGCTCTTTTTCTCATTGTTGGAGCTGTTGGTTTTGAGTCTTGTTTCTTTTTAGATGTGTGCATTTATTGCTGAAAATTATCCTCTTAGTTTTGTTCATGCTGTGTCCCAAAGGTTTGGGTATGCTGTGTTTTTGTTCTCATTTGGTTCAAGGGATTTTAAAAATTCATTTTGCATTTATTCTATAACTTAGTATCTTTTAAACAGGGTGTTAGTTTTCAATGTTCGTGTATTTGATTTTTTCCTTGATCTTCCTACTTGATTCCTAATTTATAGTGTTGTGATTTGAAAAGATGATTTGTATTTTTATATTTTTTAAAACTTACTGAGGCTTGCTTTGTGGCTTAACATATGGGCTATTCTGGCGAATGCTCCATGTGCAGTGGAATAGAAGGTGCACTGTGCTGTTTGGGGGTTGACTGCTCTGTATAAGTCTATGTGGTCAAGTTGGTTGTGTTGTTTGGTTCTTCTGTCTGTTGAGTTTCTAGTTGTTGTGTCCTTCATTGAAAGTGGTGTATTAAAATATGCTGCTGTTATTGTAGCATTATCTATTTCTCTCTTCAATTCTTTTAGAGTCTGATTATGGTTTTGAGGCTCTTTCATTGGGCGCATAGATATTTATTATGGTTATATTCTCTTGTTCAATTGACCTTTTAATCATGGTATAATTTCCTTCTTTGTATCCTATACTAATTTTTGTCTTAACCTCTATCTTTTCAGAAATTAATATCGCCACTCTTGCTCAGGTTTGATTATTGCTAACATGACATATTTTTTCCACTCTTTGATTTTTAGTCTATTTTTGTCTTTATGTAGAAAGTATGTCTCTTGTAGACAGCATATTGAAGGATCCTGTTTTCTTATCCATTCTGCTACTCTGTCTCTTGACTGATACATTTAATCCATTGACATTCAGTGTAATTATCAATAAGTATGAATTCATTGCTGTCATTTTGCTGTGTTGTGTTTTTTTTTCATGTGTGTTGCTGCTGGTTTCATTGTTCCATGTTATTTTCTGTGTTGAGTTCATATTGTTTAGCATTTTCTTCACTGATATTGTTTTAATGTTTACTAAATCTTTTTCTTTTTTTATTATTAAAATGAATGTTTTTTGTGTATTGTGTGATAGTTTACATAGAGAATCATTAGTTTTACATTCATTCTATCATACATCGTTTCATTGCCATGGTTACCATCCTGTCCATGCATCATCCCCCAACCAAAGTGTATACCCCGCATGCCACCCCCTCCCCACACACACGGTCCTCAGCACACAGCCCCTTTCCTTCTCTGGATCTCAAGTCCCCAGTCACTCCATCTCTTCACATCATCCTCTCTGTCTCCATATCAGGCCCCAGTTTCTCTGGGTGGGGTCCCGCTCTCCACTCCTCTCCATTGATGGTCCCAGGGCCCTCTACTCCTAGACTAAAAGGTTAGTCTCTCTCTTTCTTGCTAGAAAATGTCCACCTTTACATTTCCAGACCTCACAATTAGTCCTGGTAACAATTACTCACCATTGCATCACATGAGACCCATGTGGATTTCTTTTCATCAGCCCTTCCCAGACAGGTTGGGTACTACTCACTGGAGACTACAATCCTCCCTGTCCTGTGGATCTAGGTTCCCTCTTGAAAGCTTGTAAGCTAGTCACTTCTTACCTTTGTATCCCTCCCCCCATTTTGGGGAGCCAATGTTCAAGTTGCCCACCCCTATCCACTCTTTGTGTGGAGGGGGTGGGAATAGTTCATGGAGCTGGGATTTGTTTCCTCTTTTGAACTACTGCATTTATAGGTGTGGGTCAAGTTCATCAAGTTGCATCAGATGACACTTTTTTTTTCCTCTTCTTTCTTCCTCGGGTTGAGTTCTGTTCCTCCCGTCAGGTCAAGTGGGCATCATCTGCAAGTGTGGGTGTTCTTGCGTCTATCCGCCCTCTTCTTATCAGCTGGTTGCTTCGCTCTCCACTGACTCTGAGCCCATGAGTCCCCAGGTCATGCCTCACTGCTGGCCGGCCAAGTCTCCACCCAGGTTCAGAGTAGTCTGCTGAACAATGCAGGGCTTAGCTCGCTGCTTCGTTGATGTTCTTCAGTCACTTCTCTTTATGGGTGACATGCATGGTCGCCAATCAGAGTGTGTATCTCCATTGTGTCTTAGTCTTGGGAGAGGATTTGCGCTGAGAGGACCCAACCACTTGCCTTGATGTCTCCTGGGCGAGCAACTTGCTTGTTCTTGTGGTAGCAGTCGGACTGCCCTTATTGTTCTGTATTTTTCCTGTAGGTCTTTCTTTCAAGAAATGTCTTCTGGTTTTCTGGCTGCTCCAGGCTGGTCTGCTTGTCCTTTCAAGAGGAAAGTTTCCCATCTCTGAGGGTCTGGATGTGGTTAGGTTTTGATCTTTTTAAATCTTTGCTGTTATTGCTGGTGTGAGATGATATCTCATTGTTGTTTTGATTTGCATCTCTCCAATGGCGAGTGACCATGAACATTTCTTCATATGTTTGTTGGCTGCCCGGATCTCCTCCCTGGTGAACTGTCTGTTCATGTCCTGTGCCCATTTCTTAATTGGATTATTTGTCTTATTTTTGTAGATGTGTAGTATTTTCTTATATATTCTAGAGATGAGTCCCTTATCCCTTATTTCATTGCAAAAGATTTTTCCCAGTCTGTGGGTTCTCTTTTTACTCTTTTGGTGAAGTCTTTTGATGAACACAAGTTTTAAAATTTTAGTATGTCCCACTCATCTATTTTGTCTATTTTTGTTTGTATACTTTTCAGAATGTGTGGCAGCCTGTATATGCCCTGAATTAGTGCCCTCACGTTTGTCCCTATTTTTTCATTGATGATCTTCATAATTTTGGGATTCACATTTAGATCTTTAATCCATATTGAGTTCATTTTTGGGTATGGCTTGAGACAAAGGTCTTGTTTCAGTCTTTTACATATCGCTTTCCAGTTCTGCCAGCACTATTTATTAAAGAGATTGTCTCTTTCCCATGCAATGTGCCTAGGCATTTTGTTGAAAATCATTTGGCTGTAGGTGGTTGGGTTGATATCTGGTTTCTCAATTCTATTCCACTGATCAATATCTCTTTCATTGTACCAGCACCATGGCCATGTAGCAAAGTTTGAAATCAGGGAGTGAGAGACCTTCGGCCTTGTTCTTCCTTTTAAACAGTGCTTTGCTTATCCTGGGTCTCTTTCCTTTCCATATAAAATTGGTAAGTGTCCTTTCCATCTCTTTGAAGAATGTTGTTGGGCTCTGGATTGGGATTGCTTTGCATGTGTAAATTACTCTGGGTAGTATTGACATTTTCAGGATGTTGAGTCTTCCTATCCAGGAACATGGTATGTTCTTTCATTTCTGTAGATCTCTTTTGGTTTCCTATAGTAATGCTTTGTAATTTTCTTTGTATAAGTCCTTTGTTTCTCTGGTTATGTTTATTCCTAGGTATTTCATCTTTTGTGCAGCTACTGTAAATGGTATTGTTTTCCTAAATGTCCTTTTCATCATTATTGCTGTTGCTGTAGAGATATCCAATTGATTTCTATATGTTGATCTTATACCCTGCCATTTTGCTGAAACTTTCATTTAGGTCTAATAGTTTTTTTACTGAGTCTTTGAGGTTTTCTATGTATAGGATCATATTGTCTGCAAATAAGGAGAGTTTTACTTCCTCTTTGCCAATTTGGATGCCTTTGATTTCTTTATCATGCCGTATAGCTCTGGCTAAAACTTCCAGCACAATATTGAATAGGAGCAGTGATAAAGGGCATCCTTGTCTGGTTCCTGTTCACAGAGGGAAGGCTTTCAGTTTTTCTCCTTTGAGTGTGATGTAGGCTGTTGGTTTTGTATATATGCTCTTGATTATGTTGAGGAATTTCCCTTCAATTCCTACTTTGTTGAGTGTTTTTATCAGGAATGGATGTTGGATTTTGTCAAATGCCTTTTCTGCATCAATCGATATGATCATGTGGGTTTCTTTCCTTTATCTTATTTATATGATGGATTACACTGATTGTTTTCCTGATGTTGAACTATCCTTGCATCCCTTTTAGGAAACCGACTTGGTCATGATGTATTAATTTTTGATGTGCTGTTGGATTCTGTTGGCTAGGATTTTGTTGAGAATTTTTGCGTCTATGTTCATGAGGGATATTGGTCTATAATTTTCCTTCTTAGTGATGTCCTTCCCTGGTTTTGGTATCAGGGTTATGCTTGCTTCATAAAAAGTATTAGGGAGTTTTCCATCCTCTTCTATGTTTTTAGAATAATTTGAGTAAAATTGGTGATAGTTTTCTCTGAATGTTTGGTAGAACTCACCCATGAAGCCATCTGGGCCTGGGCTTTTGTTGGTCGGGAGTTTCTTGATGATCTGGTCAATTTCTTCTTTTGTTATGGGTTTGTTCAGATTTTCTACTTCAGTCTGGGTAAGTTTAGGTAGGTCGTGTTTTTCTAGAAATGTATCCATCTCAACCAAATTTTCGAATTTGTTGGAGTACAGCTCTTCCTAGTATTCTGTTATTATCATTTTGATTTCGTTTGGTTCTGTTGTGACTTCACCTAAGTGGTTTCTAATGCAATTTATTTGTGTCCTCTCCCTCTTTTCTTTAGTTAGTTTTGCCAATGGTTTGTCAGTTTTATTAATCCTTTCAAAGAACCAGCTTATTGTCCTGTTGATTCTTCCTATAGTTTTTTGGTTTTCTGTCTCATTTATTTCTGCTCTTATCTTTATTATTTCCCTTCTTTTGGTGACTGTAGATTCCCTCTGTTGGTCTACTTCTAGTTGTTGAATGTGTTGTGTTAATGTGTTGATTTTGGCTCTCTCCTCTTTTTGGATGTGTGCATTTATCGCAATAAATTGTCCTCTCAGGATAGCTTTCGCATGTCCCAAAGATTTTTGTATGTTGTGTTTTCCTTTTCATTTGTTTCTAGAAACTTTGTGAATTCACGTTTAATTTCTTCTTTTACCGAGTCATTTTTCATCAGGGAGTGGTTCAATTTCCATGTATTTGACTTTATTGATTTGACCTTTTTATTGTTGTTTTCTAGTTTTATAGCATTGTGGTCTGAGAAGATGCTCTGTAGAATTTTGATGGTTGTGAATTTATTGAGGCTTGCTTTGTGGCCTAATACATGGTCAATTCTGGACAATGTTCCATGTGCACTGGAGAAGAATGTGTCTTGTGATGTTGTTGGATAGAATGCTCTGTATATATCTATGAGGTCAAGTTGGTTGATTGTGTTGTTAAGTTCCTCTATGGCATTGTTGAGTTTCTTTCTGGTTGTTCTATCCCTTTTTGAGAGTGGTGTATTGAAATCTCCTACTATAATTGTGGATTTATCTATTTCTTTCTTCAATTCCATTAAGATTTGTTTCATGTAACTTGGTGCTATTTTGTTGGAAGCATATATATTTATTATGGTTATGTTGTCTTGCTTTATTGATCCTTTGATCATGAGGCAGTGTCCTTCTTTGTCTCTTATAGTGGTTTTTATCTTAAAGTCTACTTTGTCAGAGATTAGTATGGCAACTCCTGCTTGTTTACTGCTGGTATTAGCTTGGTAAATTTTTTTCCATCCTTTGACTCTTAGTCTGTTTTTGTCTTTGTGTGCAAGGTGTGTCTCTTGTAGGCAGCATATTGATGGATCTTATCCATTCTGCCACTCTTTGTCTTTTCACTGGTGCACTCATCCATTGACATTCAATGTAATTATCAATAAGTATTTGTTGATTACTGTCATTGTGTTACTTTTTTGGTGGTGTTGCTTGTTCTTTTGGTTCTGCTTTCCTTCTTGTATTGCGTTTGTGTTTTTTTAATTGATTCTGGTCGGTTTCTTGGGTAAATATCTAGGCAAAAGTTTGATATGATCTGAACAGAAACCACTCATCTGTCAGTTTGTTGTACTATGGTGGCTTGTGAGTTGCTGTGATTCTGGAAGCTAGGTCATGGTATTTTAAATACAAGCAGGGTCACCCATGATGAACAGGTTACAAATGAGCTTTCAGACAAAGACAGACTAGGAAGAAGGAGTTACAAACTACTTCTGAATATTTAGTCACTGAAAACCTTACAAATATCAGAGAAACATTGTCAGATGTAGTGCCTGAAAATGAACCCCTCTGGTTGGAAGACACTCAAAATGCAACTGGGGAAGAGCTGCCTCTTCAAAGTAGAGTTCACTGTGATAACACAAATGGAGTAAGGCCAATGGGAGCAAAGTCCGTGGGACCTTCATTTGCTGATGGGGCACCACTCAAAATGACGAGAAAGAGCTGTAAACATCCATTAATAATCAGAACATGGAATGTACGAAGTATGAATCTAGGACAATTGGAAACTGTCAAAAAAGAAATGGAACGCATAAACATTGATATCTTAGACATTTGTTGTTGTTGTTAGGTGTCATCGAGTCAGTACTGACTCATAGCGACCTTATGCACAGCAGAACGAAACACTACCCGATCCTGGGCCAACCTCAGTACTGTTGCCATGCTTGAGTCCATCGATGCTTCCACTTGGCCAATCCATCTCGTAGAGGGTCTTCCCCACTTTCTCTGTCCCTCCACCTTACCAAACATGATATCCTTCTCCAGCAACTGGTCCCTCCTAACAATATATCAGAAGTATGAGAGACAAAGTTTGGCCATCTTGGAACACTCTGGCTGCACTTCTTCCAAAGTGGATCTATTGGTTCTTTTGGAAGCCATAGCACTTTCAATATTCTCTTCCAACACCATAACTCAAAAGCATCAATTCTTCTATGATCTTCCTTATTCCCTGTCCAGCTTTCGCATGCATATGAGGTTACTGAAAATACCATGGCTTGGGTTAGTCACACCTTAGTCTTCAAACTGACATTTTTGCTCTTTAACACTTTCAAAAGATCTTGTGCAGCAGATTTGCCTAATGTAATACGTTGTTTGATTTCTTGACTGCTGCTTCCATGAGTGTAGATAGTTGATCCAAGAAGAATGAAGTCATTGACAACTTCAATTTTCTCTCTGTTGATAAGAATGTTGTTTCTTGGTCCAGTGGTGAGACATTAGTGAGCTGTTACAGACTGATATTGGCCATTTTGAATCTGAAAACCACATGGTTTACTATGCCAGGTTTGACAAATTGAAGAGTAATGGCGTTGCATTCATCGTCGAAAAGAGCATATCCAGATCAGTCATGAGGTACTACACTATAAGTGATAGGATAATATCCATGTGCCTACAGGGAAGCCCAGTTAATACCACCATTATTCCAATTTACGCGCTAACCACTAAAGCCAGTAAGGATGAAATAGAAGACTTCTGCCCGTTTTTCAATCTGAAATTGATAAAACATGCAATCAAGATGTATTGATCATTACTGGTGATAGGAATGCAAAGGTTGGGAACAAAGAGGAAGGATCAGTAGTTGGAAAATATGGCCTTGATGATAGAAATGATGCTGGACATCACATGATAGAATTCTGCAAAATCAATGATTTGTTCATTTCAAATACCTTCTTTAGACTGCATAAGAGATAATTATTCACATGGACCTCACCAGATGGAATACACAGAAATCAAATTGACTACATCTGTGGAAAGAGACAATGGAAAAGCTCCATGTCATCAGTCAAAACAAGGTCAGGGACAGACTGTGGAACAGAACATCAGTTTCTCATATGCAAATTCAAACTGAAGCTGGAGACAATGAAAACAAGTCCATGAAAGCCATGGCCTTGAATATATGTACATGGCCTTGAATATATCCCACCTGAATTTAGAGATCATCTGAAGAACAGATTTGATACATTACACACTAAAGACCAAAGACCAGAAGAGTTGTGGGATGACATCAAGAACATCATACAGGAAGAAAGCAAAAAGTCATTAAG
>NW_006408640.1:8022470-8025575 GCF_000296735.1 Chrysochloris asiatica | reverse complement strand
TTGCTGAAAGTGAGGAGGACTTAAAATACTTACTGATGAAGATAAAAGACCACAGCCTTCGGTATGGATTGCATCTCAATTGTAAAGAAAACAAAATCCTTATCACTGGACCAAGATACAACATTCTTATCATCGGTGAAAAGATTGATGTTGTCAAGGACTTCATTCTTCTTGGATCAACTATCAACACTCATGAAGCAGCAGTCAAGAAATCAAACAACGTATTGCATTAGGCAAACCTGCTGCACAAGACCTTTTGAAAGTGTTGAAGAACAAAGATGTCAGCTTGAGGACTAAGGTGCACCTGACCCAAGCCCTGGTATTTTCAATAACCTCATATGTATGCGAAAGCTGGACAGGGAATAAGGAAGACCGTAGAAGAATTGATGCATTTGAGTTACGGTGTTAGAAGAAAATATTGAAAGTGCTATGGGCTGCCAAAAGAACCAACAGATCTGTGTTGGAAGAAGTGCAACTAGAGTGCTCCTTGGAGGCCAAGATGGCCAACCTTCATCTCTCATACTTCTGACATATTGTCAGGATGGACCATTTGCTGGAGGGACCAAACATAGCATGTTTGGTAAGGTGGAGGATCAAAGAAGAAGAGGAAGACCCCCAGTGAGATGGATTGGCAATGTGGCAGCACCAATGGGCTTAAGTTTGTCACAGCAATTGTGATGTTGGCCCAGGATCGGGCAGTATTTAGTTTTGTTGTGCATAGGGTTGCTATGAGTTGGTACTGACTCCATGGCACCTAAGAACAACAGCAACAATAAATATCTAGGAATGCAATTTCTGAGTTACCTGGTAAGTGTACATTTAATTTTTAAAGAAGTTATCAAACTGCTTTCCAAAAGGGTTACAATATTTTGCATTTATACCAGCATATCATTGCCAACACTTTTGTGGCTAGTCTGTTTCAAAATTTAGTTGTTCTAGAGGTATCTCACTGTGGTTTTAATTTGCATTTCCCTAATAACTAAGAATGTTGAACATTGAATATATTTATTTGCTATCTAAAATCTCTTTTTGGTGAAAAATCCAAATGCTATTATATCTTTTATTTATTTGCTCATTTTTTAATCTTTGAATTCTAGATCTTGTATATAATCCATCACCACCATAATTTCTGACTCTTGGTGGCACCTTGTGTGTCGAAGTAGCACTGTGTTTCATAGGGTGTGCAATGGTTGGATTTTTTCAGAAGTAGATCACCAGATCTTTATTCCATGGTACCTCTACAATTCCCTTTCTTCTGAGGTATCTCTACAATATGTGATTTAAAAATAATTTCTCCCAGATTGTGGCTTGTCTTTTCAATCTCTTAGTAGTTTTTTTCAAAGAGCAGATGTTCTTCATATTTATCAAAATTTCTTTATGAGAGAATTTTAGCAAGATGGCAGACTAAGAAGGCATGCTATATAGACCCTTTACAAAGGGTTTGGGGACGTCCAGCCTTTGAGCCATATGTTGTTGTTAAGTGCCTTCGAGTCGGTTCCGACCCATAGCGACCCTGTACAGGGTTTCCGAGGCTGTAAATCTTTACGGGAGCAGAAAGCCTCATCTTTCTCCCTCGGAACGGCTGGTAGTTTCGAACTGCTGGCCTTAAGGTTCGCAGCCTGATTCGTAACCACTACGCTACCAGAGCTCCTTAATTGTATATGTTGTTGTTGTTGTTAAGTGCCTTCGAGTCGGTTCCGACCCATAGCGACCCTGTACAGGGTTTCCGAGGCTGTAAATCTTTACGGGAGCAGAAAGCCTCATCTTTCTCCCTCGGAACGGCTGGTAGTTTCGAACTGCTGGCCTTAAGGTTCGCAGCCCGATTCATAACCACTACACTACCAGAGCTCCTTATAATGCCCACAAAATCATTTGGTCTGGCCCAGCCAAGGCAACCACAGTCCCAGCCATCACATTAAGGGTGAGTTAAATGTTTGACCAAATATAGCAGGCTAATTTTTAAGTTGATAATTTTATGCGGCCTGCAAATTATGTTATAAGTTTTAGCAGAAAAATAGTTAACCACTTCTACTCCACAACAAAGACAGACACAAAATGAAACAGATACAGAAGATAATCAGGGAACTCTGAGCTTCAGAGGAAAGGATAGAGAAGTGGATTGAATACTGACTAGGAGAAGAAGCTGAATAAAAGAGATAAGAGAGGAGACAGACTGGTGAATTGTAAGCTTGTCTGATTCGGTGCAACCATCTTGAACTTCTGCAAGCAACATTTGATTAAGACAGTGGTCTTACAACATAAATGCACACTGATGGCTGTCAACAACAAGGAATTCTGCATTGTTACCCACCTTAGAAGCATGGTCAGTCCCATCCTCACCCACCTAGTGACTGGTGACATCTGCTTCACAGCCCCTGCTAAGTTTGAAGACTCACCCTTGTCGATCCGGTTCCTAGTAAAACACCCTCACATCTGGAGGTGCATGAACTCTTCTTCATCAGACCAACAGAATGTGCTGTGCTGGGTCCCCTCAAATGAAGAGACTTCTTCTATAACCAGCTATGCTGTCCCCTACTGTGCTCTGGGCCCCAAAGAATTCCTTCCAGCAACAAGCACCCCTGACCTCAGCCACCTTCTGAGCTAGCATGAACTACTTACAGATCAGGTCCCTGGCCCAGACTGTATCCGAGCCAGTAGGAACACCATCTGGAACCAGGTGTCCCACTCTCTCTCACATCCCACTCACCTTTGAGTTTCTTGGCTGCCAAAGCGTGTCAACCCATATCAGATGCCCTGCCTGCACCCCTCTCCCCCACCGCACAGCAGTTTTCTCCTCTCTGGGTCCAGCCCCTGCCCCAGTTTTCTCCTTTCATTATTTTTTTTTTCCTTTTCTTTTCTTTTCCTTCTCTTGTCTTTTTTTTGGAATTTTTTTAAATTGTGGATTGAGTTAAAGTTTACAGGGCAGATCATCAGTTTACATTCAACAAAGCATAACCTTGTTTTGTTACAATGACTATAATCCCCTCCATGTACCATCAGTTAACAGTATCCACTTTAGCATTTTTTTAAAAAACAAAACACTCAGGCATATATAATAATTGACACCTCCAAAGGGCACATTCTGCAAGTCTGCCTCCTGGCCAC
>NW_006408640.1:8019587-8021965 GCF_000296735.1 Chrysochloris asiatica | reverse complement strand
TTTTTTTGTAATCTTCCTCTAGTCGAGTTCTAATTATCAAGCCATTGAGGCTAGGTCAAATGGGTACTGTCTGCAAGTTTGGGTGTTCTTGTGCATCTCTCCTCATTTCATATCAGCTGGATGCTTCACTCTCACCTCTAGCCCTCTGTGGCTATGTCCTTGTCCATGGGCTCAAGTATCCTCAGGTCTCACCACACTTTGGGCATACCAGCCCTTCCTCTTCTCTCTCTCATCTCCAGGTCAACAGGAGTCTGTGGAACGTGGTTGAATTCAGCCCATTTCTTCATTGCTGCCTTTCCCCCTCTTCTACCAGCTTACATGCCTGTTTTTGTGTTCTCTTTGAATTTCAATATTAGAGGGAGTTTGTCCTGAAGTAACTTGGTTGTTTGCCTTGATGGCTTCCTGGTGAACAGCTTGCTTATTTTTATAGTAGGCAGTCATGCTGATATTTTTGTTTTGGGTTTTTCCTGATGAGCTTTCTTTGAAGATGTATCTTCTGTCACTCTAGCTGTTCCAGGCCTGTCTGGTTGTCCTTGCTAATTAATGAGAATGTCCCACCTCATAAGGTTCTGGATGGGACTCAGGATTCCATCTAAGGTCCTATACTCTGTAAAGGCTTTACATGAGGCCTATTTCACTGGGCAAGTTGTAGAACCCTTTTTAGATATTTCAATCAGGGCTGAAGACGGCCTTACAAGTTTTCTCTAATCATGTTTCCCAACATTCTTTTCTATCCCACTCAAGTGTCTATTTTACAATAGTAGGCAAGGGAAATTACTATTCATAAGGAACTCAAGGATTTTAGTATTATTTACCCTCTTCAAGCTATACCTAGATCCTTATATCCCAGAGCCCTGTTGTTCCAAGGTTGAGTATGCATCACTATTTACCTCTGTCCCACCAGGTCATGCAAACCTGTCTCAGTGTTCCCCTATCTATCTTGTTATTCTGTCTCCTCCCCCTTCTTATATTGCCTTCCCCAACACCCAAACTAAATCCCCCACCCCAGCCCCACTGTTGTGGAACTCTACCCTCCATTTACAACAGTCTATTTTATCCTGTAATCTACCTGATCTTCTCACCACCTGGATCTTTGTTCCTCTGTGTTTACTTTCTTTTACATTGTTAATAAACTGACCTCCCAGATCCTCTGTTCTTATAATTTTATTCTGTTCTTGACTCTTCCATTTGTTGATTGAGTTCAGGGTGATGCTGCCACATATGTCATTCTCTGGTTTTTGTCCATTCTTGTTGCTTCTCAGTCCACAGAACTTCCTTTAGGATGTTTTTCAGAGCAGGGTAGGCTTTGACAAAATCCCTTAGCTTCTGTTTATCCTGGAATGTTTTGATTACACCTTCATATTTGATTGACAGCTTTGTTGGGTAGAGGATTCTTGGGTGGCAGTTTTTGGTTTTTTTTTTTCTCTCAGGGTTTTATATGTCTCCCCATTGCCTTCTTGCCTGCATAGTTTCTGTTGAGAGATCCGAGCTTAATCTGATTTGCTTCCTTTTGTATGTTAGACTTCTCACTTCCCTAGCTTCTTTCAGGATTCTGTCCTTATCTTTCGTTTTGGAGAGTTTGATTATTATATGTCTTGGTGATTTTATTTTAGGGTCTATCTTTCCTTGGGTTCATTGAGCTTCTTGAATGCTTATCTTTTCACTTTTCAGGATGATAGGGAAATTTTCTTCCAGAAGCTCTTCAACTATCTCCTCTGTGGACTTGTGTGATTCTTCCTGTTCCAGAATGTCAATAATTATTATGTTATTCCTCTTCATGTTGTCCAACATGAATCTTAGGCCTTCTTCAGATTTTTTTTAATCCTTTTTTGTGTTTACTCTTTTTCTTAGTAGTGTTAAGAGATTTATCTTCTAGCTCACTAGTTCTGTCTTCTATCTCTTCAATTCTACTCCTTTGCCCTTTCAGTGTATTATCCATTTCTGATATTCATTTGGACCTCTTTCTGTAAGTTTTGAGTTGTTCCCAATGCTGTATCTATTTTATTTAATGGTTCCTGTAACACTTTCCTGACTTTTTCTTTATTTTTCTCAACTCCATTGTACAGTGTTTTGATACATTTTATAATCATTTTTCTGAGTTTCTTCTCAGGAATTTCCAAAGCCTGCACATCTTCCAGTGTGAAGTGTAGGTCTATTTCCAGTTCATTTGCCTCAGTGACTTTATCTCATTTCTGGGCATGTGCTGATATGGTCACCTGCTTCTGTTTTTTGGGCATATTCAGGAGTTATCTATGGCCTTAATACTTAGATGGGTGTGTACTTTGGTATTTTTTATGCTTTCTGATTGCCTCCAGGTAGATGTGATCAGGAGATGGACTTCCCTTTTCACTTTTCTTCCTGAGAAATTTCAAGATGCC
>NW_006408640.1:8018234-8019082 GCF_000296735.1 Chrysochloris asiatica | reverse complement strand
CAGCTGAGTGTCTTGGATTAGAAAGCAGTGGATTTCTTGCTTCTGCTACAAACCTCTAAATATTCCTTTATATGTGGTTCAGAGTTCTGGCACCATCCCCTGAGCCTGCTTGGTCCCGTATTCTGTGTTGTTGCAGATAGAGCTGCTCACTGCACTGCTACCCAATCTGCCATCTTGTTTGTTCTCCCTGTTAGAAGAGAGCAACCGTGTCTACATGGTCCAGCCACACCTGTACCTTCTGCAGCCCCCACCTACTAGGCAATGAACACTACCAGTTGTTGTACCACATGATCATCATGTAGCCCTCAGCTGTGCTACATGAACATTGACCAGAATGTTGCACACACACTCACATTCTCTATCACATCCACTGAGAGACAGGAAATAAGTGCCTAAGAACACATCAATATACAATTACACACAAATACAACACAACAAAGTCTTAGAGAAAACATACAATTTTAGTTCACAAGAAGAAACAAGATAATGTGGCTCAAATAGATGACCAAAATACCAAGTCAGAGGTCATTTCTGAAGAAAAAATGACATGGAATCTACCTGCTAAGTAATTCAGAAGAATGATATTTAAATACTTTAAGCAGATTGAAAGAAAGATCAAGAAAGCTGCAGAGGAAATCCAGAAAAACAGATAATAAAATAGAATTATTCAGAAAAACACTACAAGAACAAACTGATGAAACAAAAGAAAAATTAGAAACCATACAAAAACAGATGAGGTTTTTTGTTCCTGTAATCAAGAAAACAAAAATCCTCACCACTGGACCAATAAACAACATTCTTATCAATGGAGAAAAGATTGAAGTTGTCAAGGACTTTATTCTTCTTGG
>NW_006408640.1:8014106-8017784 GCF_000296735.1 Chrysochloris asiatica | reverse complement strand
GAGGTTGGCCCAGGATCGAACATTGTTTCGTTCTGCTGTGCATGGGGTCGCTATGAGTCGGTTCTGACTCGATGGCACCTGACAACAACAACAACAATGATTTATAGCTTTGGAAACCTTACACAGTGTTGCTCTGAGTCAGAAACAACTTGATGGCAATTAGCAACAACAGAAAAAGAAAATAGAAATCCAGAAGATTAGTACCAAGATTTCAGAAATAGATAATTTATTGAAAGGGCAAAGGATTAGAACTGAATCACTGGAAGGCCAAAATGAGTGAACTTGAAGACAACCTCTCAATATTAATCTGTTAGGAGGACAATCAGGAAAAAAATGAAAAAAATCTGAAGAACACCTTAGAATTTCATGGGACACCATCAAGAGGAATAACTTATGTGTGATCAGAATTCCAGAATGGGGTGGGGGGGAGTACAAAGAAAATCGTCAAAGAGGTGTTGGAAAAAAACCCGTCCTAATACCATGAGATACTAGAAGATATGCATTCAAGAAGCTGAATGAAACTCAAACAGGATAGATTACAAAAGAAAATCACCATGATGTATAATAATCAAACTTTTCAAACACCCAAAAGAGAATGCTGGAAGCAGCTCAGGAAAAATGAAAAGTTAACTACAATGAGACTCAATAAGACTAAGTTCTGATTTCTCAGCAGAAACCATGCAGGCAAGAAGCCAAAGGGACAACATACAGAAAACTCTGAAAAAAACAAAAAATGCTAACAAAGAACCATATACTCAGTAAAATAGACCCTCAAATATGATGATGAAATGAAGACATTTCCAGATAAATAGAAGTTAAAGTAATATATAAAAATAAGACAATCTGTTTAATAAATACTAAAAGGAGTACTTTGGACAGAAACCCAACAATGGTACACAACAACCAGAGATTAACATTCATGATGGCACCACCCTGCAGTTAACCCAGATATAGAAGCATCCAAAGTAAAACAAACCTACAGGACTAAAAGTAGGGATCCAGAGATATCAATTTGTAATGAAGACAATTTAAAAGTAAATAGAGGGTATAGTGTAGTTCCAAAAATTCCAAGAAGAGAGTAAGTCAAGTAGATTTCAAGATAGAACAGGCTGTCTTAAACTTGGGGGAAAAAATTAATACCTGTATACTTGGGTAAAGGGGAAGGCAATATACAGTAAGAGGAAAGTTGCCAATAAATGATGGAGACAGGAGAAGACAATGGGAGGACTGCAAGAGTTAAAGACAACAGAGGAAATACAGTTATATATACAACCCTGCAGTGATTGGTGATCTACAAGTAGATGCTTAAATATAAATACAGGCTGGACAGGTATGGGAGGGAGAGTGGGAGTATACTCACAAGTATATATAGATTTGACAAAGGATTTTTGTACATGAGTATTTACTTTGGTTGCAAACATAACATTG
Organism: Chrysochloris asiatica; assembly: GCF_000296735.1. Taxonomy (NCBI): domain Eukaryota; kingdom Metazoa; phylum Chordata; class Mammalia; order Afrosoricida; family Chrysochloridae; genus Chrysochloris; species Chrysochloris asiatica. The sequence continues at coordinate 8,016,356 of NW_006408640.1, read as the reverse complement.
AGTATGGTGGAACATACAGGGAACACAGTTATGACAATTTCTTAGACATAACCAAACATCTTGAGGGAACAAGTAACTAGGTCATGGAGCTCCAGAGTCTCAAAGGACACCAAGGTCAATTGGCATAACGTAATCCACAAAGACAATGTTCTATAGGCAACCAGCTGGGGTTTTAAAAGCTTGTGAGCAGCCATCCAACTTGCAACTAATGATCTCTCTCTCTCTGTTGGAAAGAAAGAAGCATGATGAAAATAAAGAACACATGGAAACAATTAGTCCAATGAACTGATGGTCCAAGGAACTCTATGATCTTGAGACTAGAAGAACTAGATGGTATCTCGCTACCACTAACAACAGCTTCAAAAAGGATCACATTAGAAGGTCTTGTGCAGAGTGAGAGAAAAATGTGCAACAAAACTCAAAATTGTAAAGTAGACCAGACTTATTGGTCAGATAGAAGCTGGTAGAACCCTTTGGTCACCCTTCAGGTCTGGAACTTAACTCTCCCTCATGGCCCAGTTATCAGTCAAACAATATATAAGGGGAGCAATAACAGTAATGAGTTATAAAGACTTTAGAATAACCAACAATTTGAGATAAAAAGGACAAAATTCACTCAAGGACAAAGTAAGAAGGGCTAGAAAAGAAGGAGGAATGGAAATAGGAAACACAGGGAGGAAGTGGGATAAGTGATGTTACATTGTGGGGATTGCAATCAGTGGCATGAAACAAATGTGCACAATTGTTGAAGCTAAAACTATAAACTGTCATCCAATTCATAATAAATAGTTAAATAAAAAAGAATATTTATGAATTGTGCTTTTAATGTTTAACTATAAACTCCATGTCTAACTCAAGGTCACAAACATTTCTCTTCTGCTTTCTTTCAGAATTTTAATAGTTTTAGATTTTACATTTGGGTATATAATGTATGTTAATATATGGATACTTTTTAAGATGGTGCTTACTATTGTTCTTAATGTCATTGAGTCAGTTCTGACACATAGTGACACTGTATAGGGTTTCCAAAGAGCTGCTAGTGAGTTGCAGTTCAAACTGACCTTGAGATTGAGTGCTTATCTTATGGTACCACACCAGTATACTCAATTGTTCTAGCATCATTTGTTGAAAAAAACGATCTTTTCACTATTAAATTGTACCTTTGTCAAAAATTCATCATATATAAACATACACTTGTGTGGCACTGTAGTATAATGTACTGGACTGCAAGATTGGTTTGAAGCACAAGGTCAGCAGTTCAGACCCACCAGCCATTCCTCAGAAACCCTAGACAGGGTCACTGAGTCGGAACTGACTCGATGGCACTTGATAACAACAAATATAAATATAGTCAATTGCTAGACTGTCTGTTTATTTTATGCCAATATTGCACTGACTTAATAATTATAGCATTATAGTAAGTCTTCAAATCAGTTAGTGTAATTCTTCTCATTTTTTCAGTTACTTTGGCTCTTTTAAATCCTTTGCAACTTAACAAAAATTTAAAGAATTAGCTTGTCAGTTTCTGTAAAAGTGTTTGCTGGGATGTGTACTAAAGTTGTATCAAATGTAGAGATCACTTTTTGGGGAAATTGGTGTTTTAATAATGCTGACTCTTCCAATGCATGAGCATGCTATGCCTTTATTTATATCTTGTTTCATTTATTTTAGTAGTGTTTTGTTATTTTAAATGTATAAGTCTTATACATACTTGTAAACTGTATTCAAAATTATTCCATAATTTTGATGCTGTTATAGTGAAATTGTTTCTTTAATTTAAATTTCTATTTTCAGTAAGGATATAGAAATAAACCTTGACACTGTATCTGGAACTTTGGTATAAACTCTACCACTAGTGCTAGTTGTATATTTTATATGCTTTTTTACATTTCAGCTGTGCATAACCAATGTTTTACTTATTCCTTATGATCTAGACATTTCATATCTTTTTCTTCTCTTATTGCACTGGCATGTGTAGTGAGTGCTGAGTAGGAGTGGGGGAAAGTGTTTGCTGGGATATATACTAAAACTGTATCAAATCTACAGATAACTTTTGGGCAATTGGTGTTTTAATTATGCTGAATCGTTATTACATTGAATATAATGTTAGCTGTAGATTTTTATTGAGATGCTCTTTATCAAACTAATAATTTTTCTTTTATTTCCAATTGTGAAGATTTACACAAAATTGATGTTGGATTTTGTCAAATGACTTTTCTGCATCATATGCCCTTTTTTTTTTTTTTTTTT
>NW_006408640.1:8008872-8013555 GCF_000296735.1 Chrysochloris asiatica | reverse complement strand
CTTCTTTTGAGTTGCTGCTCCATAGGTATAGGTCAAGTTCATCCAGTCATCCGGTCCAGGTCATGTGGGTTTCATGTGCAAGTGTGGGCGCTCCTGTGCATATACCCTCTCTTCCCGTCAGCCGGTAGCTCCACTCTCCTCTCAAGTCCTCCATGGCCACGCCACCACTGATTGGTTTTTAAATATTAATGTTAACCAGTCTTTCATGCCTAGAATAAATCTTACTTGGATGTGATGTAATATCATTTTTATATGTTGCTTGATTCCATTTGTTAAAATTTTGTTAAGGTTTTTCTTTTTTAATATTTGTGTCCATGAGAGATATTATTCTGTCATTTTCTTTTCCTGTAATACTTTTGCCTGGTTTTGGTATCTGTGTAATGCTGACCTCATAGAGTGAATTTGTACATATTTTCTCTTCTGAAATTTCATGGAAGAGTTTGTGTAGAATTGATATTGTTTCTCCCTTAAATGTTAAATAAAATTTTTCCTTATAAGTTACATTTTTCTGCTTATTTGCTTGCCTAATGATTTCTGATTAGATAACAATAATATTGTGAATTTTAACGTCTGAGGTGCTGAATATTTTTGTGTCATTATAAATATTTTTGAGCTTTGTTGTGGAATGCCATTAAGTTACTTGAAAACTGTGAGCCTTCTGTGGCTTAGTTTTAAGCTTTGTTGACTGGGTCACTTTAAGGCTACATTTTCCCCAATACGAATCAATACACTATGAGTTCTCAAGCTAATGCAGTGTAAGTTACAAGGGTTTACACTCTGGAACAGAGACTATTCTGGTCCTCTATAAATTGAAGTGATTGTCGTTTTCCTGGCCTTGGAGTGTTTCATAACATGAGTCTGCAGCTGCAGACTTGAGGGGTCCCTCTGCAGATTTCCAGAACTTTCTCTCTCATATATATCTTACTTTTCCAGTACTCTTTGTTTGCATTGGTACGACTTAGCCTCTCTAACACCCAGCATTTTCTCCTGAACTCAGGGAGACTTCTCAGCTCCACTTGGTTCTTCCTTAAGACAGCAAACTAGGCAATTGTAGGGTTCATGTTGTTTGTATTGAAAAACAAAAGTTTCATGTATTTTGTCCACCTTGTTTCAAAAACTCCATCTTGAAAGGTAATAAAGGACTCAAATGTACTATTTATGATTTCTACTTACCTGCTTCTCTCATTTCTACTCAGGGCTTCCAACCGGCTCATTCCAGTTTGACCCACTACTGATAATTTGTATTTTTACCCCAGACATACTGATCAGAGCTTCCATTTTTAACAAGATTTCCAGGTGATTTGGGGATCTTGATAAAAACATAGGCTTTTATTCAGTATTTCTGAGGTGGAAATGCAAAGTTTCAGCAGAGTTGAGCCAGTAAGAACCAGTCTAGAGCCTTGCTTCTGTTTGGCTTTCCATTTCACACCAGGTGTTAAGATTCACTAAACCCAGTCATGCTAAGTGGGAATCAAGGCTCTGGAGGAAAGAAGAAATAGAGAAATAGCAAAATTAAAGATAGTGATCATTCAGCACAATTTCCCTTGAGTTCTTTGTACAGGTGCTTGTTACCAACCAGGAGTTAAATGTTTGCATAGGCCATAGGCCCCTTCCTATAGGCACTTGGGGTCTAATGTTGTCGTGGAAAGCAGCTTTTCTTAAAGTACAAGGTATTTTTCTGAGAAATAGAGTATACCCACTAAGTTTCTTGTTAAATACAGTTCCTCTCTTCATTCATTTTCAAGCCTTCTAATAAAGCTTTTTAGCAACAAGATCACCTGGGATTTTTGCTTGAAAGTTCTGTGTGTCTGTGGTCCTTTCGTCCTCACTACAGGCTTACTCAACCATCCCAATTAGGGATGATCTTACAAAACCCGACTCTTGTCCTCATCTCAGTTCAATTGTGCGTCCTGTTTTCCCAAGTCCACAGATAGCTTTATTAATACTGGGTGGGTGGGTTGCATGCTGGCCTTGTCAGAGCAGCATGTCCCTTGAAGGAGCATTTTGTTCTGCTGCATTTATATCACATATTTGTTACAGAATGAGAAGCTGAAGTGATGAGTTTCAAGGAAATACCAACCATGATCCGTGTGAAGCTCAGTGGCACTCCTATCAGAAGAAACACTGCTCTGAATTGATTTGTCATTTGTGAAACCACAATCCTAATGACTGTTTCATTAGAAGGTGCTACCAGTTTTCACTGAGACAATGGCAACCTCAGAAGACGCCAAATCTATTTGAGTTAATTATTAGACTTATGCTTATTTTTTGAACTGTTATTTTTGATCTGTTAACCAGATCAAATAGTATATAAAAGTATGTGTGTGTGTTTGTGTGCATGTGTATACAGCGAGAGAGAGAGACGCATATTGGTGGTGCAGTGATTGAGTGCTCGACTGCTAACAGAATGGCCTTTGGTTTGAATCTACCAGCCTATCTGTGGAAGAGGTTTGTGGCAATCTGCTTATGTAAAGATTACAGCCTTGGAATCCTCATGATGTAGGTCTATTGGGTCACTCTGAGTAAGAATTGACTTTACTGTATACAGCAACAACAACATATGTGTTGTGTGAGCACTTATATGTGTATTCATATATACACACACAAACACAAGGGTGAATCAAAAAATTATGTGCACTCTTGTTATATTAAAAAGCTTGTCCAGGTCCACAACACTGAGTATGCACATAAAATGATTCTGTCAAATAGACCAGGGACAGTAGATTTTGAAGCAAATCATCTTCAAATCAACTACAGTTCTACCTATGAAACAACCCATGGTAGACTTGGATTTTGAAACGTTTGTGCACCATGGGTACAAAAACGACTCACAGAAGAGGATAAACAGAAGTATTTGGACATCTGAAAACAAAATTTGGACCAATACTCAAAGTTTCAAAAATCATCGTTAGTAGTGAGAAAACATGGATTCATCACTATGAGCCTGAGAGTAAACGGCACAGTATAGAACGGAAACATCCTCAATCACTGACCAAAAAAAGCGCAAAAGTTAACCATCAGCTAAAAAATTGATGCTTACAGTTTTCTGGGATTCTCAAGGGCCAGTATTGGAACTATAGGAAAAAGTTCCAACCATCACAGTGCTTGTTATAGTGAGATGCTCACTGAAGAGCTGAAGCCTCAACTTCAGAGTAAATGCAGAAGAAGACTGCTATCCAAATGCAGTGTGATCTTGCATGACAATGCACATCCCCACACCTCTGTCCACACTGTTGACACTCTGAAAAAGTTGATATTTGATGTTAAAGCATCCGCTCTATAGTTCTGATCTTGCTCCATCAGACTTTTCCCTGTTTAGTCTCCTGAAAACAGCCCTTCAAGGATGAAGATTCATCTCTGATGAAGTGAAGACAGCAGCGCATTTGTGGCTCACAGCTCAGCCTAAAACATTTTTTAGTAAGGGAATATGGGAGCTTGTTGGCAGATGAGCAAAGTGGATTGTAAATCAAGGAGATTATGTAGAAAAATGATGCATTTGTCTTTTTCAATGCACATCACCCATAAAGAGAAGTGACCGAAGAACATCAATGTAGTGGCGAGCTAAACCCTGAATCGTTCAGCAGACTACTGTGAACCCAGGTGGAGACTTGGTCGGCCAGCAGCGAGGCAGGACCTGGGGACTCATGGGCTCAGAGTCAGTGACATAGCCACAGAGGACTAGAGTGGAGAGCGAAGTGACAAGCTGATAAGAAGAGGGCAGACAGATGCAAGAACACCCACACTTGCAGATGGTACCCACTTGACCTGGCTTCAATGACTGGATGAACAGAACTCAACCCGAGGAAGAAAGAAGAGGGAAAAAAAGTGTCATCTGATACAACTTGATGAACTTGACCTACACCTATAAATGCAGTAGCTCAAAAGAGGGAACAAATCCCGGTTCCAAGAATTATTCCCACCCCTTCCACACAAAGAGTGTATAGGGATGGGCAACTTGAACATTGACTACCCAAAATGGGGGGAATGATACAAAGGTAAGAAGTGACTGGCTTACAAGCTTTCAAGAGGGAACCTAGATCCACAGGGCGGGGAAGATAGTAGAATCTCCAGTGAGTAGTACCCAACCTGTCTAGGAAGGGCTGATGAAAAGAAATGCAGATGGGTCTCATGTGATGCAATGGTGAAAAATTGTTACCAGGACTAATTGTGAGGGTTGGAAATGTAAAGGTGAACATTTTATAGCAATTTATAACCTTTCAGTCTAGGAGCGGAGGGCCGTGGGACCATCAATGGAGAGGAGCGGAGAGCGGGACCCCACCCAGAGAAGCAGTGAGGCCTGAGATGGAGACAGAGAAGATGACATGAAGAGATGGAGTGACTGGGGACTTGAGATCCAGAGAGTGAAAGGGGCTGTGTGCTGAGGACCGTGGTGGGGGTGGGGGTGGGAGGGAAGTGTAAGTATAAACCTTTTATATAGAGAGAGAATCCTGGCTCTTGCTGTAGGATAAGCACTGGACTGCTAACCACAAGATCAGTGGTTCACAGCTACCAGAAGTTATTCAGAAACCCTATACAGGGTCGCTATGAATCAGAACTGAACTGATATTGCTGCTAAGTGCTGTTGAGTCAGTTCCAACTCACAGTAATGTTTCTGAGGAGTGGTTGGTGGGTTTGGACTGCTGACCTGTGGTTCACAGGCCAGTGCTGATCCTATAGCGCAAC
>NW_006408640.1:8001135-8008772 GCF_000296735.1 Chrysochloris asiatica | reverse complement strand
TTTTGTGGTGGTTAAATGCCATCGAGTCGGTTCTAACACATACATAGGGTTTCCAAGGAACAGCTGGTAGGTTTGAACTGCTGACCTTATGGTTCAAAGTATAGTGCTGATCTTACAGCACCACATCAGGAGTCCATATATAAAGTTGAAGGAGTGATTATATATATGGTCTTAAAAATTACATAAAATTAAATTCATTGTTGGAAAATGTATAGCATTGCACAATTACCACCTCAATCATGATATACAAAACACTTCTACAACCCAAGAAAATTCCCTTGTGGTCCCTACAGTCCATCTTCTTTCTCCATACTTTGGCCTTTGGCAATCACTGAGCTACTTTTTGTCATTATAGGCTTGACTCCTAGAGTTACAGATAAACAGTATCATACAGTATATATAAGTATGGAGACTTTTGTATCTTGTTCCCTTCACTTAGCAAGGCTTTTCAGATTCTTCTGTGTTTATTTTGCAGTTATGTGAATGATGAATTAAATAGCACAAGCACTTGCAATAAAGGAATTCATTAGAAGACTATTACAAAAGCATACATATTAGATAATAAGAATGTCTGAACCAGTTTGTTGAGGGAACGACGGGAAGAAAGACAAAAGAGAAAGAAGAAAAGAAGGGAGAAAGAGAAGAAAGAATGACTGACAGAAAGAAAGTTCTAGCGATTGATTAGATTGAGGGAGAAGGAAGACTTAAGAATGGTCCACAGTTTTCCAGCCTCCATTCTTGGTTGGACAATGATTAACAAGGAAAGACGTCTGGAGAGGAAAAGAGTAAGGAGAAAAAAATCAGTATTAACTAAGTTCACTTGGAAATACTTCTGTGATACTCAAGTGGCCATCCCAAACGGAGAGGAGAGGAATGTGTGGTATTGAGTCTTCAAAAAGTGGTCAGGACCAGGACTTCCTTTTCAGAATCATGCACGCAGAGCTAAGATTGAAGAGAGAAAACACGTGGAGAGAAGAGCACTTATCTGAGCGGGTGGGAAGCAAAAAGTACAAATTGAAAAACAGTTTCCAGAGAGTGAAGGCAACAAATATAGCTCTGAAAGCAAAGGAGGCCAAGTGTCAAGGAGAATGTATAATTCACACTATCAAATACCAAAGAGAATGGACCCCAGGAAAGGGTCATTGACTTGGGCCAGCAGGGAAGCAGTCTGAGCAGAGTTAGTTTACAGTGAGTGGCAAAAACTGGGACAGCTTTGCAAGCCCAATATTCCAATGGTCTAGTATCTATGGATAGTATCTATAGAAAGATAGGTATCTATAACATCAGGATGTATGGTATCTATAAACCAAGACCCCAACCAGGAAATGTACCAGAGGGAAGACTAGTGTCTGAAAGAGAAAAGTCATAATGTAGCAAAGCTCTCTTGTTTGCAAGACAAGAGCAGCCAAAAGACATTATGTTTACACTCACAGAATCCCATCTTCACACAGCATCTGTTTTACAAAAGGGAAATCAGAGGACCAGCAAAATCAAATGACCTACCAAAGTTTTAAAGAAATGTGTAGCAGAACCAGAAAGAACAACCAGGTCACATTTCCCTCTAGGAAATGATTCTTCATTTCTACTTTAAAAAGTAAATCTTCTGCAGTAAATATCTATGTCAGCTAGTACAAGCAATTTAATTTCTTTAAGTCTTGGCTGCTTCACTGGTAAAATGGAAATAATTATATTTAAACAAAGAGCCTATGGCTATAAAAGAAGTAAACCTTATAAAGCATCTGGCTCAGAACAAACCTTAAATCCATGCTAGTTATTTCCCTAATAATTATTGTTATTACGACATGTTCAAATCATCTTGGACTTTTCCAATTGTGAATTTTCCAGTTGATCATTCCACATTCTTTTATTTCAAGTTCTTTTCACCTGGTCTTACCAGGAACTCTCTGCTCCACTCTTCATCTGGTGAAATGTCTTTTGTTTTATGGGTCTCAGCCTAACTAGCACTTCCAATAAAAGCCTTCCCTAGCCCTACCAAGCCATGTCAATCATACCTTTTATGTCTCCTATTATACAAACAATACTTGATCGTATAGCAGAAGCATATCTTAAATAGGAATTAGATTCTAAAGTTGATCTATAAGGCAACAATGACATGTTTTATACACATTCACACACTCATTCACTCACTTCAGTAAGATACTATCAATACATCCAATACAACAAATTTTTTCTCTAGCACTGCTACAGCAATACAAGAAGACAAAAATTAGATACATTGTGAATTCAAAGTCTGAGGACCATCTGGTTACAATGCATCAGTCTTCTTTCCTTTGGCATAAGCATCCTGAAATCAACTTCAGGCCATTCCAGTACATCCCATTCCAATTAAACACATCAAACAGACATGTGAGGTCAAACAGTTTGACATGTTGCTTAAATGGACTTCTCCAATGCCACCAAAAGATTAAAAATACCCACAAGATTTTTAAACCTAGACTATTTTGAATCAGGAGGGAAACACTTTCTGTTTAATAGTGTCTGTGTGGGGGTTGAGGGGGTAACCTGATGGCTAACAATTAAGCTGGATCTTTACTTTACAACTAACAAAAAAAATACACAAATTTCAGTGAGATCAATGCTTTCAAGGTAAATAAATATTGGAATAGAAGAAAACAGGTGGGGGGAAATGGTAAAAATAAAAAAAATATTTTATAGTCTCTGCAAAGAGAAAAGGATTGTACAAAAATGTATGATCTGAAACACAAAAGTCATAAAAGATTGATATACTTTGCTACCTATCTATATAAACATACATATAGTTGAATTCTCCTGATTTGCATTAGTTTTGCTGTATAAAATCACTGTGAATGATGAATTAGCAAATATTGAGTCTGAGTCATTGCTCCTAGGAGAAACACAGGGTTAGGTTCTCGTGAGCTTCTAGTAATATTTTCATCAACCAATCAATACATAACCTTGTTTTGTGTGTATCTGTTTAAGAAGGTCGTGTTTAATTGTTGATTCATTAACACTGAATCACAGTCAATGTAACTATCAGTCAGGCCTGAATGAAATTTATCTCACATGTGTATTTTTTTTCTGTAATGCAAACTAGACAGCATTTCTGCATTATCTTAGGAGACAATTTTAATGGTGAAATAATCAACAAAAACACTTGGCATTAAATAGATTATGAGGAGGACATTTGTTTTTGATATGTGAGCTAACACTGTGTCCAATCTCAGTTGAAAATGTGAGTGGTCAGATCACTGAAATTTTTGCCCCTCTGTGCATGTCTGTGACCACACAAAAATGCTGTAAGTATTGATTTTAAGGCTACAAATAGTAGCGAGTAGATGAATTGAGATATGCACAATCTACAAATCACAAGGAGCGACTAATTTTTCATGCTTTTCTGTATTGACCCTTTGCCCTTCCCTTCTGTTTCATCTAGGGAGTTTCACACTAATTCATAAAATATGTTTGCTTCTCAGGGATTCTCAGAGGCACAAGAGGTCAAAGCTGAGGAATACCTGAGCAACCTAAGGCCACACAAATTTTATTCTACCACTGGTTTTGTAAATAATCAAACATCACAGATCAGACCACTGTTCAAAGGAATCGTTTGTGAATATTGAGCCTCCAGGGTTTCATTTATGGCGTAACTCCAGTGAAATTCACCTAGCTCAACTATGCAAAACTAATTACTTTATTGGTTTGCATTGTTTAGTTCTCTTCACCAACCATCTAATTTCTAGCTGTACACTATCTGCAACAAATATTTATACCCTTTTTCCTATTTTAATTTGATAAAATTTTGAAATTCTGGCTTTTGACTTCTGAACTTTGTTTAACATACCAATATTCCTAACTGTTGATTAAAAAACAAACAAGATTGTTTAAAATGACCTTATCAAAGAATGTTGTAAAATAAATTTCAAATACCAAAAGTAACCAGGTAAACTTTATTAAACCTCAAAAATTTTCCATTCCAAGAAAAACTGGCCATGGTTAGTAATTTCTAAAATGCATATAAACTATACTTGACTGGTTGGTTCTTTAAAGTGATTACAGAAGTCAGAGAAGACCAGCTAAGAAAGCAAACATCTATGTCTAAGTGGTCACCACTCTGTCAGTTGGTGGCTTGCAGTTTGCTATGATGCTCAAAGCTAATGTCACCAGTATTTCAAATACCAGCAGAGCTACCAATGGTGGACAGATTTAAGTGGAACTTTCAGAATAAACCAGACTAGTAAGAATGACCTGGCCATCTAATTCAGAAAATCAGCCCATGAAAATCTGGTAGATCACAGCAGAAAATTGTCCAACTTGCTTGCTTTAAACACATCATCAGGAGAAGAACATCACATTTGCTGAAGTAAAGGGCAGGGAAGTGATGGGGAGAGTTTCAGTGAGATGGATCGGAATAATACCCTCATCAATGAACTTAAGCATGTTCACAATTGTGAGAATGATGCAGGATTAGGCAGGATTTCATTCTCTCTCCATGAGTCAAGAAAACTCAATGGCAGCAATCAACAACATGTCTAAAAGGAGACCTACAGTGTTAGTGAAGGAGCCCTGCCTGGTAGCCTAGAGGGTGGTGAGTTGGGCTCAGTAACTCTCCTTAACATTGTGGTTGTGGTGATGTGCCTGTGAGTTGGTTCTGATTTACAGTGATGCTGTATATGGAACTCTGATAGCATATTAGGTTATGCTTGGACTGCTAACTCCAAAGTCAGCATTTCAAATCTACCAGTGACTCCATGAGAGAAAGATGAGGTTTTCTAGTCTAATATTTACAGCCCCCCAAACCCTATACAGGATCGCTATGAGTCAGGACTGACTCAATGGCATGTAACCACAACCACAGTGTTAGTGAAAGTTACTAAGACAGAGGGACAAATGAAAAGGAAGGTCTTCAGGTAGTTGGCTGGATTTGGAAAGAACATTCTCACTGGAGGAATTAGATGAAGCCAGTGGAAAAAGCAAGGGTAGGAAGCTTCAAGGGCGAGCTCATGTCAGGCCTAGGCAGGTCTTTATTTTTATTCTAAGACTCAGTTGAGATTTGCAAGTTGTGGCAGATTTTTTTTTTTTTTTAATTTTTATTGTGAATTGAGTGATAATTTACATGGAAGAACATCATCCTATTGTATTTTGTTTTTTACTCTAATCCTATCATATTTTGTTTCATTGCAATGATTACAATCCCCTCTATGCATATCATTCAACAGTATTTGCTTATATTCTCTCTGTTTTTGGGTTTTGTTTTGTTTTTTATGTAAACAAAAACACTCAGGAATATATACTCATTTAAACAAAGGGCACATTCTGCAAGCCTGCCTCCTCTCCACTAGCACACAGCCTTTCTCTTTCCATGAGTCTAGAGTCCTCAGCTGCTCTATCTCTACATGCCATCATCTCTGCCTCCATTTCTGGTGTTGCTGTTTCTCTGGATAGGGTCCAACATTCTGCTCAAGCTCGTCCCCCTTAATGATCATAGGGTTCTCTGTTCCTGGAATGCAAGATTAACTACTTTCCCCTTTTTGTTACAAAACTCTGACCTTTAGAGTTGTGACAATCACAATTAGTCATGATAACAATTACTCACTATAGAATCATAAGAGTCTTATCCCCATCTCCTTTCACTAGACCCATCTAGACCAGATGAAAACTATTCAGTGGGGATTCTACCTTCCCCTGTATACTCTGACACTAAACTTGAGGTTGGGAAAGCTTTGAAATGAGCATATCTGAGCTTAAGTTCCACATTGACAATTCATTTCAGTTATCACACGACACTATTATCACCACTGTGTTGTTCCCATGGCAAACTAGCAGAATTTTTCCTATATGAAGCAAAAGTACACACATTCCCAGAAAATTACATGAGAACAATAAGCTAATGTTGTTGTCCTTGTGAAGTGCTGTCGAGTCAGTTCCGACCCATAGTGACCCTGTATAGAGTTTCCGAAGAGCAGCTGGTGAGCTTCAACTGCCGACCTTGCAGTTCAAAGGTCTTTGCAGTCTGATGCATTAACCCACACCACCAAATTCCAATCCTCTTTTTTAGTACAAAAATGTTTAGACAATAAGCAAGCATTGAACTCTATGTCTGTGTCTGAATTTTTCTTGCAGGATTGTACTCATTTATAATGAACTATTGTACAGTACTTCTTAAAACATTTGAACAATAACCAACTTCAAAAATAAGGAGCTCTTCCATTTAAAGTAAAGTCACCTGATAGAAAGGGAGACAAATATAGAGCATAATTCAAAATCATAACAAAGACAGACTTCCTGGTCTGATAGAGAATGGTGGAACCTTGGAGACGATAACCTTAGACCCATTCTGAACATCACTGAAGTGATGGTGATCATCTTTGAGTCAAGCAACAGATAGGCCTACAAAGTAAATAATAACACTTATGAGGAACATACTCCTCAGAACTATTTACTTTCTGAGACCAAAAGGCAACATTTGTTTCAAAACAAACTCAAAATCAAGAAAGGGTAGGAAAGAAGGAAAAATGGAAAGAGCAACTCAAGAAGGAAGTGATAAAAATGCTGTTACATTGCTGTTGTTGTTAGGTGCTACTGAATAAGTTTCAACAAAGTGAAACACTTCCAGGTCCTATGTCATGCTCACCATCATTGCTCTATTTGAGCCCATTTCAGCCACTTTGCCAATTCATCTCGCTGGGGGTTTTCTTTCCTTTCCTGATTCTCCACTTCACCAGTTACAATAAGGGAATTGTAACTCATGTTATGAAACAAAATGTGCACAACTGGTGATTGAAAAACTAATTTGCTTTGTAAACTTCCACCCAAACCACAATTCAGAATAACAAAGTCAATTGCCTGGTAATAAATTCCCAACTGAAAGAGTATATCTGATTTAATGGTATGTTGTTGTTGTTGTGTGCCGTGGAGTTGGTTCCTACTCATAGTGACCCTGTACAGGGTTTCCGAGGCTGTAAATCTTTACAGGAGCAGAAAGTCTCATCTTTCTCCCATGGAACAACTGGTAGTTTCAAACTGCTGACAGTGAGATTAGCAGCCCGATTTGCAACCACTACACTACCAGAGCTCCTTGATTTAATGGTATAAATACAGCTTAATAAGTATTCTTAATTTCATTGTATGAATTCCCTCATATTTTATGGGGGGGGGGTCATGTAAGCTGCTCTGTGAGATTGAGTGGTGAGATTCTAGAATGGGCATTAGACTTACAGAGGATTCAGGCTCCAACCCTACAACTTTCATACAAAACATATGATGAAATCCTAGCCCTTACATCTGTGAATATGACCTTGTTTGGAACAAGGGTTTTTCTTTTCTTACATTAATCAAACCTACTTGGAGTTGTTGTTAAGTGTGGTTGATTTGGTTCTGACTCATAGTGACCCTGTATAGGCATCCGAGGAGATGACCTTGTAGTTAGCAGTCAAATGCTTATCCTACAGTGTCACACCAGGTCCCCATATTGGAGTAAAGTGTTCTTTTTTTTTTTTTAAATGTTTTATTGTGAATTATATGATAGTTTACATGGGAGAACTTTAGTTTTACATTCATTCCATCATATATCATCTCACTGCCATGGTTCCAATCCCCTCCATGCATCCTCAACCACCCAAAGGGTATATCCCAGAAACCCGCTCCCTACACTTCCCCCT
>NW_006408640.1:7998318-8000083 GCF_000296735.1 Chrysochloris asiatica | reverse complement strand
GATTTGTTTGTTCTTGTAGTAAAAGCCCATCTGCCTCCATTTTTCCTGCTGGAGTAAAGTGTTCTTAAACCTAATCCCTTCTAAGTGATGTCTTATATAAGAGAAATTGACATGGAGAAACAGACACACAGAGGAAGATGCCAAGTGTAGATGAAAGGAGATTCATCTACAAGCACAGGAATGCCAAGGGTTGCTGGTAACTACTAGAAACTGAAATAGACAAAGAAGGGCTTTCCCTGAGGGTCAGCACCCCAATTCAGGCCTATAGTCTACAGACTGTGAAGAAATAGATCTCTGTTCTTTAAAGCCACCCACTTGTATTTTTTGCTGTGGCAGCACTTGCAAACTCAGATAGACAGAAAGGGAAGCCACATTGATGACCAAAATATTTCTATATACTGACTCAAGCCTGGGACTCAACCAACTATAGCTTCATTCCTCTTCTTTAGAAGGTTTGATTATTTTAAAACTAAAATGCCCTTGAGAAGGGTAGTATTTTATGGTATTTTCAAGAA
Source organism: Chrysochloris asiatica (assembly GCF_000296735.1). Taxonomy (NCBI): domain Eukaryota; kingdom Metazoa; phylum Chordata; class Mammalia; order Afrosoricida; family Chrysochloridae; genus Chrysochloris; species Chrysochloris asiatica. The sequence continues at coordinate 7,999,568 of NW_006408640.1, read as the reverse complement.
AGGGTAATGTAAAACAGTAGAAAGTTACAAGATGCAGGCATTCAGCTCCATCTTAACTTTGCCATCAATTGTATACCTTTGGGTGCATCACATAGCAACACCAGATCTCAGTTCAAATACATTCAGAAGCAGTAAACCAATATCAGAGAGTCTTTACAGCCATGGCATGCTAGGTTTCTGTTATGCCTGGCTACATGATCTTTGTTGATGGTCAGACATTTGAACTGTTTTCAATTATGAGATTAGAATCAACAGTGCAAGAACACAGCCTTCTGGTTGATGACATACTTCAGAGAGTCTTTTGTGTCATGTCCAGTGGTTAAAAATAACCTGCTTGGCTCCAAAAGATAGTTGTGAAACTTTTTTTGGCAGAACTTAATATGTAACCAGACTCTGGAGAAGGACATCATGTTTGGCAAAGCTACAAAAAGGCTCAGTGAAAAAGAGGAAAACCCTCAACAAAATAGACTATGACAGTGGCTGCAACAATGGACTCAGACACACAACAGTTGTGAGGATGACACAGGACTAGACAGTGTTTCATTCTATTGTGTATAGGGTCACAACTCAGAACCAGCACCTAACAATAATTTCAAATGATTTTTGTTGCAGTTGTTGTAAACTATGTTTCTTGATCACTCTTCCAAAAAAGATGATGCTGTGTCTTAACTTAATTTTGAGTACTGTCATGCTCCCATGGTGGCTTTCAAAGACAATCCCTCCCAGCCGTATACTCAATAGGTCATCAAACATTCTGTTCTTTTCATATTTACTATATTCTCTTTCTATCTCTCCCATTCACCATATATTTTTAATTTCATTTACTTTCACTGTCTACATTGCTTTTTGGAAAAATGCCTAGGGCTCAATGTCTTATAGACTTTCAGTAAACATAAGAGTTTTATTGTGTCATTGGGGCTAATCTAGCTAGCTGGTAGAATTGCTGAATCTATTAAACTTGCAAAATGTCATACTTGGGATTATGCTAAGCCTGCAATTAGTTAATAAAAATCATTACATTGCAAAAAGTATATTAAATCCTTCTAAAGTCAGACTGCATTCTCAATTTTGTACCCACTCACCCCAATCACCTACTTTTTTTTTTTAAGGTTTTTATTGTGGATTGAGTAAAAGTTTGCAGGGCAGATCTTCAGTTTTACATTCAACAAATCATACACTTTGTTTCATTATGATGATTATAATCCCCTCCATGTACCATTAGTTAACTGTATTTCTCTCTATTCACTTTA
>NW_006408640.1:7981210-7982590 GCF_000296735.1 Chrysochloris asiatica | reverse complement strand
TCTTCTGTTGACTGTAGGTTTACTTTGCTGGTCTGTTTCTAGTTGTTGGTGAGGTTGTATTAATGTGTTGATTTTGGTTCTTTCTTCTTTTTGGATGTATGCATTTCTTGCAATAAATTGTCTTCTCAGCACTGCTTTTGCCATGTCCCATAGATTATGGTATGTTGTGTTTTCATTCTAGGAACTTTGTGAATTCATGTTTTATTTCTTCTATTACCCATTAGCTTTTCAACTGGGTGTTATTCAGTTTCCATGTATTTGATTTTATTTCCTTGGACTTCCTATTGTTGAATTCTAATTAGATAGCATTGTGGTCTGAGAAGATGCTTTGTAGTATTTTTCTGTTTCCAAATTTATGGAGGCTTGTTTTGTGGTCTAACGCATGGTCTATTCTGGAGAATGTTCCATGCACACTAGAAAAGATTGTGTATTGTGCTGTTGTTGGGTTGAATGCTCTGTACACATCTAAGTGGACCAGTTGGATGATTGTGTTGTTTAGTTCTTCTGCATCTTTGTCAAGTGTCTTTCTGGTTGTTCCATCCAGTTTTGAATGTGGTGTATTAACATTGCCCATTATTATTGTAGATTTGTCTTTCTTCCTTCAAATCTAGTAGAGTTTGCTTTATATATTTTGGGACTCTTTCATTGGGGGCGTAGATATTTATCATGGTTATGTCATCTTGTTCAATTGTACCTTTAATGATGAGATAATGTCCATCTTTATCTATTATGCTGGGTTTTGCCTTAAAGTTTATTTTATCCATCACCTAGTCTTGCTCCTACATGAGGGCAATGTTTAATTTTTGTTGCTTTCCCCCACATCAAACACGATAGTGTCTTAAACATGACAGTAATGACAGATAGATGTCCTGGACTGCAAGCAATTCAAACTCATCAGCTGCTCCTCAGAAACCCTATACAGGGTCTCTATGAGTCAGAACTGACTTGACGGCACTTAACAACAACATCAACAGATTGGCTAAGAGAGAGAAATGCCAGACATTTAATGGAGTAAATATATACAAAAACATCAAAAAGGAAAGTGTAAGAACAAACCAAAGCAGATTCAATGACCTTAATGCTTACCATTTACTTGTCCTAAAGTATGACTTGATTTCCATTATGCCTATCCTGACTTCATCCAATGAGTCGTTAACTCTGCATTTTTTCTATGGAAAACAAGAAAGAAGTAATACAATGGGAAATGACATGACGTTGTTGTGAGCTGCTGTCAAGTTGGCCCCTGACTCATTGAACTCCCCTGCACAATGGGATAAAATACTGCAGCATTCCATGATTATTTGGAGATCAGACCATGGTGATCCATAGAGTTTTCACAGGCTGATTTTCAGAAGTAGATAAGCAGACCTTTTTCTAGTC
>NW_006408640.1:7978706-7980146 GCF_000296735.1 Chrysochloris asiatica | reverse complement strand
AGAATGTTGTTTATTGGTCCAGTGGTGAGGACTTTAGTTTTCTTTACATTGAGATGCAATCCTTACCAAAGGCTGTGGTCTTTGGCCTTCAGCAGTAGATATTGTAAGTTCTCTTCACTTTCAGCGAGCAAGGTTGTATCATATGCATATCGCAGGTTGTTAATGAGTCTTCCTCTAATCCTGATGCCACGTTTTTCTTCATATAACCCATCTTCGCAGATTATTTGCTCAGCATACAGTTTGAATAAGTATGGTGAAGGTTAGAAAATGTAAGCATTTGAATACTTTTCAAAAGAATTGGGGTCCCAAAAAAAAGGGAAGTAAAGAAAAGAAAAATGCTTTGTCAAGATACTGTTGGAAGAAATCCAGAATTCTTAGATTGAAATAATTTTTTCCCCTCAAATTTATATATAAAATGCATTCTCCCATTCACCATCCTGACGCCCTTCCATTTCATGCATAAGGTGACTAAGAGTCAGTACTGGCTCATCGGCACCTAACAACAACAACTATACCTTTTTTGCTTCAAGTCAAAAGACACATCCTTTGGGGATGAAGTTGTAACAGACGGGGGTATTAAATAATAGATTAATTAGCAAATACAGCTCCCACCAGGACAGAGTCATCACTAAGAAGGAGGGAACTGCATCCTTGTTGGTTCACATCTAGGACATATGGGAATTTGTCTGAGACATAAGGGATAAAATTTGGTGAATTGGCATCCATGTAAACCAATTCCCCTGCTCAGTACAACCTGCAATCCTCCCTTGAGGGTGTTGCTAACACATAGTATAATGGCATCAAGCTTGGATTGGTCTGCTGCAGACCAGCCTTCCTAAGATTTTGCCAGTGATTAACAATACTGTTCCCCACAACTCACACACAGTTATACAGAAGGAACAAATCTACCTTAGAAAAAGTACCACCAGAATGCTTCTTAGAAGAGAAGATACTGAGACTTCCTCTCACATATTTTGGACATGTTATCAGGAGGGACCAATACCTGGAGAAAGACGTGAAGCTTGGTCAAGTGGTGGGTCAATGAAAAGGAGGAAGCCCCTCTATGAGATGGAGTGACACAGTGGCTCCAACACTGGATGCAAACATAGGAACATTTGTGAGAAGCAGGCAGGGTAAAGTTCTATTTATATAGGGTTGATATGAGTTGGAATCAACTCAACCATAGGATTACCTGGTTCAAAATGAGCAATACTAGCTCATTTCAGCTTGGTAATGCCTAGAAAATTGATCTTTATGAGTTCCATTTCATTTTTGATACTTTCCAATTTTCCTAGATTCAGACTTCATACATTCCACATTCCATTTAATTATTGATATTTGCAGCAGTTTCTTCTCATTTTGAGTAGTGCCTCACCAGCAAATGAAAGTCCCGAAAACTTTACTCCATCCACATTATTAAGGTCAACTCTATTTGTTGTT
>NW_006408640.1:7972891-7977871 GCF_000296735.1 Chrysochloris asiatica | reverse complement strand
AGTTGATTTGAATAGCAAGGTTAGTGGTTCAAGCTCACCAGTTGCTCCTCAGAAACCCTTTACAGGGTTGCTATGGGTCAGAACCCACTCGACAGCACTTAATAACAACAACAACAGTGGCTCCATGTGAAAAAAAACCCTCATGATCTTCTATAGTAAAGATTACGGCCTGAAAAAGCCTATGTACCACGTAGTTCTACTCTGTCACATGGGGTTGCTATGAATCAGAATGAACTAGAAAGCATCTAAAGGGGGCTTTGAAAAGTTTTAGAAAAATTCCATTCTCTTTTAATTCAAATTTCCACACACTTTGGAGACCCCCTTGTATTAAAAAATAGTGCTCTATTACAGTTTGATATTTTATTTTTATATGAATTTTCTCTATGTTCTTTAGTAGATAAACATAAAGATGACTTTTAATAGTACACACCATATACATTCAAATCTGTAGGATAAGTACTTTGCCACAAGGTGGATTTGAACTATAAGGTCAGTGGTTCAAATCCACTTGCCCCTCCTCAGAAACCCCATAGAGGGCCACTATGAATCGGAACAAACTGGACAGCACTTAACAACACAGTTCCAAAACATATGTACAAATTTTAAGTTTTATAAAATATGCCATTTGTACAAAATAGAGAGAGATGAAGGAAGTAAAGAAAAAATAAGGAAGGACAAAAGGATACTAGGAAGAGAAAAAGGAGAGATGGAGGAGAAAAGGAAAAAATGAAGAAAGTAAAATATTGGCTCACTTAAAATTTTATGCACTGCAATATTCTAAGTACATTCCTGATGGAAGAGAACTTCCATTTTGATTAGGCATGGAGCAAATGCATCAAAGAGAATCAAATCCTCTACTCACAATTTTCCATATTTGTAGAAGTTATCTATTGCCGTATAACAAACTACCCCCAAATATAGTGAATTTAAACAACAGCCATTTTATTTAGTCATAATTCTGCAGATCAATAAATTAAACTGGGTTCAACTTGATGGTTCTTTTTCTAGTCGCATCTGGTCACTTATGAAGCTGCAGCTGGGGTGGGATAGATGCAGAGGACTACACTCCCAGATTGGGATATTGGTGCTGGTCTTCAGCTAGATTTATTTTTTCTTATGGACTTTCATGCTCAATGAAGCTAGCTAGGCCTTTGTTACATGGCAGAAATAGGGTGACAGTGAAATCCTCATGGCCTCTTGAGCCCTTGTTGTTGTTGTTAAGCACTGTTAAGTCAGTTCTGACTCAGTGACTCTGTGTGGGATTTCAAGAAGTAACTGCTAGATTTGAGCCACCAACCTTGTTGTTAGCAGTCCAGTGCTTATCCTACAGTACCACACCAGGACTTCTCTTGAGCCCTTAGTCTACAGTCTACTAAGCTTCAGAAAATGGAGTTAATCACTTATACTGCATTCTATTGGTCAAACCTTGTTCCTGACTATGCCAGATTCTAGGATTAGGGAAATTATCTCTTGGTCGTTAGGATGAGAAAACTTATGGCCAACTTTTCAAACAATGTCTGACAGGTGGAAGAGTTTCCCACAAATCAGCTTCTGGTGTCAGGAGACATAATACACATTTGCATGTCAATATGACCTCTAGTTTTGCCCCTAATGTCATATTCATTGAGATATGCTGTGGGTGATAACAGTTGTCCCAGAAGTGATTCTGACCCCAGGATGGCTGGCAACAGCTTAATTATACATGAAAGTGACATGAACCACATAAATATATTCCATTGAACCACAAGGTTGGTGGTTCAAGTTTACCAGTTGTTCCTCAGAAACCCTATACAGGTTTGCTATGAGTCTGAACCAATGTGATGGCACTTAACAACAAACCTTAACAAAATTCATTTCTTATTCAAATATTCCTTATCTGGATTCCAACAATGCTTGGTCACCTCAATCCCAGAACAATGTGATAGAAGGAAGTCAAAGTAGATTGTTGCTAAAAATGTCTTACACTTAAAAATTCTATCTTAAAAACTGCAACAAGGTGAGCCCTATGGTAGGGTTTCATGTAGGGTCTTAGAAGCATTCTGGGCATGTGAAGGGCCCTCAAGTTACTGTGTTAGTTTCACAGTAAATCCAAGGCTACTGGGAGTATATCAGAATGTTTCAATGTTGAGAATGGAATTTGGGCTCTTTTATGACAAGTCTAGAATCCTTGTGTGGTGCTGTAGAATAAACACCAGACTACTAACCACAAGGTTAGCAGTTCAAACCTGCCAGCTTCTCCTCAGAAACCCAAAACAGAGTCTTTGTGAGTTGGAACTGACTCGACGGCACTCAGCAACAACGATAAGTCTATGTACATAGAAACATAAGACTTATGACAGGATATTTGGCTCTTCCTAGCAGTATTCCAAAACACTCTGGTAGCAAAGTAGATTACAAGGTTAGCAGTTTGAATCTACCAGCTGCTGTGTGGGAGAAAGATGAGGTTTTCTGCTTCTGTAAAGATTTACAGCCTAGGAAACTCTATACAGGGTCGCTATGAGCAGGAACCAAATCCATAGCACACAACCACCACCAGCACATGAGTATTTCACATGCATACCAATTGAAATAGAAGATATTGGGGAACATATCTATAGGCTCACTTCTTATTTAAAGCTTTTATTGTGAATTGAGTGATAGTTTACATGGGAAAACATCAGTTTTGTTTCATTGCAATGATTACAATCCCCTCCATGAATCTCATTTAACAGTGTTTGCTTTTTTTTTTTTTTTATGTACACAAAATCACTCAGGAATATGTAATCATTTCAACAACTAAAGGACATATTCTTCAAGCCAGCCTCCTGGTCTTCATCATACAGCCTTTCTCTTTCCCTGAGTCTAGACTCCTCAGCAGCTCTATCTCTCCATGCCATCAGCTCTGCCTCCATATCTGGTGTCATTGCTTCTCTGGTTAGGGTCCCATGCTCTGCTCATGCTCTTCTCTATTGATGGTCCTATGGCCCTCTGTTTCTGGAATGTATGATTAACTCCTCCTCCATTAATGTTATAAAACTTCTACCTTTACAGTTGTGACAATCACAATTAATCATGATAACAATTACTATTGAATCAAAAGAATTCTATCTCCATCCCCTTTCACCAGACCCATCTAGACAAGATGAAAACTATTCAGTGGGGATTCTACCTTCCCCTGCACTCTGAAACTAAACTCCCTCTTGAAAACTTGTAAGCCAGTCACTTCATGCTTTTATAGACCTGCCCCCAATTTTAGGTAGCCAGTGTCTAATTTGCCTGTCCTTATCAACCCTGTGTACAGAGGGGATAGGTTTGAACTTTATGCTTACTTTCTTTGACATATTTGTCTCACAAAGTGCAAATTTAGGTATACAAACTAAACCAATAGCTCAAACAATTCTAATTTACCAATGGTAGGACAAATTGAATCAAAATATGCAAATTTTCTAGTACTACCATGGAAGCTCAGTAGTTCCATAGGATAAGACCTGGACTACAAACCACATGACTGGTAGTTTGAGCCCAACAGTCATTCTGTGGGAGAAAGATGAGACTTTCTGCTCCTGCAAAGATACAAACTCTGAAACTCTATCCAGGGTTGCTATGAGTTGGAACTGACTCCATGGCACTTAACATCAACAGCAACATAGTACCACTAATCCTGGCAAAAGTTGATTTTTTTTTTTCCTCTTTAAAAAACCCACATTTTGTTTTCTCTTCTATTTTCATTAATTGGTTCTAAAAATAAAAAAAGAAAATGTTTGTAGAAAAGCATGCATGATTTTCAGCCAAGTTAAGCTATGTAACAGAAAAGTGACAGCTTCCACTTAAAACCAAACGACCACCATTCGTCTGTCAGTTTGTCATACTGTGGTGGCTTGTGCGTTGCTGTGATTCTGAAAGCTATGCCACCAGTATTTAAAATACCAGCAGGTTCACACATGGTGAACAGGTTTCAGATGATCTTCCAGATGAAGATAGACAAGGAAGAAAGAGTGATGAACTACTTTCAAATATTTAGTCACTGAAAACCTTATGAATAGCAGAGAAACACTGTCAGATAGAGTGCCAGAAAAAGGCCCTCAGGTTGGAAGGCACTCAAAATGCAACTGGGGAAGAGTTGCTCCTCAAAGTAGAGTTGACCTTGATGACGTGAATGGAGTAAAACCTGTGGGAGAAAAGCCCATGGGAATTTTATTTGCTGATGGGGCACAACACAAAATGAAGAGAAATAGCTATAAACATCCATTGAAAATCGGAACATGGAATCTGGGAAAATTGGAAGTTGTAAAAAATGAAATGGAACACATAAACATCGATATTTTAGACATTAGTGAGCTGAAATGCACTGGCATTGGCCATTTTGAATCTGACAACCACATGGTTTACTATATGCTGGCAATGACAAATTTAAGAGGAATGGTTTTGTATTCATTGTCCAAAAAACATATCCAGATCAGTATTGAGGTACAAAACTGTCCATGATAGGATAATATCCATGCGCCTACAGGGAAGTAAGTTAATACTACTATTATTCAAATTTACGCACCAACCACGAAAGCCAGTGAGGATGAATTAGAAGAATTCTACCAGCTTCTTCAATCTGAAATCTATCAAACATGCAATCAAGATGTGTTGATCATTACTGGTGATTGGAATGCAAAGGTTGGGAGCAAAGAGAAGGATCAGTAGTTGGAAACTACGGCCTTGGTGATAGAAATGATGCTGGAGAACGCATGATAGAATTCTGCAAAACCAATGATTTGTTCATTTCAAATATCCTCTTTAAACAGCATAAGAGATTACTATACATGGACCTCACCAGATGGAATACATAAAAATCAAATTGACTACATCTGCGGACAGAGAAGGTGGAAAAGCTCCATATCATCAGTGAAAATAAGGCCAGGGGCAGACTGTGGAACAGACCATCAATTACTCATATGCAAATTCAAACTGAAGCTGAAGAAAATGGAAACAAATCCAAGAGAGCCAAAATAT
>NW_006408640.1:7968104-7971016 GCF_000296735.1 Chrysochloris asiatica | reverse complement strand
CAGTCGCTGGAGGAGGATATCATGTTTGGTAAGGTGAAGGGTCAGAGAAAAAGAGGAAAACCCCTAAAGAGATGGATTGGCCAAGTGACAGCATCAATGGACTCAAGCGTGGCAACAGTAGTGAGGTTGGCCCAGGATTGGGCAGTGTTTCGTTCTGCTGTGCATAAGATCGATACGAATTGGTACCGACTCGATGGCACTTAACAACAACAACAAGACATGTAAACATATAACTTTTATGTCATCTTATAGCTAAACTTTAATCAAGTTCTCTTTGCTTCCTAACTGCTGACAATTTACACAAAATCATCTACATAATACATTAAATTAAGTGATTTTGTAGTTGTTGGGGGAATCTGCCTTTTGTAAACATAAAAGCCACATCTACCCTACAGCCCTGATCTTGCCTGTTTGTTTCCAAAATTCAAAGAACATTTAAAAAAACACAGTTGGATTCCATTGAAGATGCCAGTACTGTCATTTTAACATGGGGTAAATCAAATAGCATAGAATTCTTGCCATACAAGCTGCCTAAATAAAGGCCTTGTTGTTGTTGTTGTTAACTGTCATCAAGTCAGTTCTGACCTATAATAACCCTGTATAGAGTTTCTGAGGTGTGATTGGTGAGCTTGAATCACTGACCTTGAGGTTCAAACTGACTTTGCAATCCAGTGCATTATTCTTCAATAAGGAGGGTAGGAATTGAATCGTTCATGCCGATTTGTCTCCTTATCAGAGAAGTTTTCCTCCTGTTTTGGGCACACAGTAAGTTTTTTTGTCTTCTGCACATATTCAGGCACCATATGCCATCTGGACAACCCTACCTCTAGATCTGTTCCTTGTGGGAGGAGACGACATCTCTCATACTAGTAACATCTTGGTTATGAATTGGGCTGCGAACCACAAGGTCAGCAATTCGAACTACCAGCTGTTTCGTGAGAGAAAGATGAGGCTTTCTGCTCTCATAAAGATTTACAGCCTTGGAAACCCTGTACAGTGTTGCTATGAGTCAGAACTGACTACACGGCACATAACCACCACCACCACCACTATAGCATGAGAGGTGAATATAGAACATCTACCCTATACTGGCCAGGCAGCAACAATCCTGCTGACCATTGGAGATAGGTGCCCTCTAGTGACGCTAATCTTGTCTATGTGAATAAAATGTATGTTGTTGTTAAGCGCTGTCGAGTCAGTTCTGACCCATGGTGACCCTGTTTAGGGTTTCCCAGGAGCAGCTGGTGAGCTTGAACAGTTCAAACTGACTTTGCAGTTCAAACTGACTTTGCAGTCCAGTGCATTAACTCACTGCACCACACTAATAGAATGTGTGTGTGGTCTGTGTCTTTCATAGGTGAACTTGAACTCTGGTATGACAGTACTCATTTTAGGTTTAAATGCAACAAGATTGTAAAATTGCATCTTCCCCACCTTTTGGCTGGTTAAGAGCTCTTTGCTAGACTTATCACTTCCTGGGGCAACCAGGTGGGAAGTTGGCTAACTAACTCACTTCCTATATCTCTTGCCTTCAAGCTGGGCAGTGAAGATGCCATTCATTCTCATTTCTCCATGTAAACTCAGGTATGGAGTCTGGCAGTACACCAGCTGGCAGTACACCAGGTCCCTCTTCTAGCAGCAGAATGTAGACCCGAAGGCTGGGACCACTATGATGTGAAAAAAAGTGGTCACCACCACCCTCCCACAGCAGTCTCTACTCAGCTGGATTTGATCCTTCATTGTAGTGGTGGCACCGCATTTAAGCACCATATTCCTAATTATAGGGTTTCTTAGTGAAGTTAATAGGTTCCAATTCAGGGTCAGAAATTCTCAGGGTACAGCTGTTCCAGCCAGTTTTTTTCTCATCCATGACCACAGGCAGGCCTTTCTCTGCTTGGACAACAAAATTCTTTTAAGGATGCTGATAAATGCTCACAGGGCACACTGTTACACCATAAGCATCAGCCTGAAGACACTCGGCTATAGCTTCAGGGGTCAGCAAGCCTAGCTCCACCAATTAAATACCTGGAGGCACCCCACTCTGCAAGCAAGCCTCTTGCCCAAAGTCACTCAGTTTTACTTTCTCCAAGTGCTGGGGATTCCACTGTTCTGTCTTGTGCTCTGGCTCCTGCTTCTGGTTCTGCTGGCCCTCTACCACTCCTGAGCTGTCACAGCTCTCTGTCCGAGTTGAGGAGTTTCAATACACAGGGATCTCTGAATTCAAAGGATGCACTCCACTCCCGGCTCTTCTTTTTTAATTGTAGAAAGATTCCCCAGCTCAGCTTTTAAGATGACTCATTTTATACACGCTCATGTTTCAAGCTTTTACAATCACAATTAACTTTGTTAACCACTCACAACTGAATCATATAATCCTATCAGTATCATCTCCCACCTTCTGTAACCCAGAACCAGTAGGACAAAATCATTGTTTGGTGGGAATTACAAAGACTATGGCTAGAAGAGAATTAAATAACTCACTACACCACAGATGTATTTGAGAAAGAAGCAGGTATGCTTGCAAGAGGCCCAGCAGAAAAGATGCAACCATAAAAAGTGTGTTCATGCATAGATAAAACTTACTCAATTGGACAGAATATATAACTGCAAAAATTTAAAGTATTCTAGTACATATTCAAGGCTTCTATTCTTCTTATAATTATTTTTCTTGAGATATTAAAATCCTTTAAATCCTTTAAATTTAATATTAAATTATTAAATCTTGCAAGCGTCTAATGAATAATCATTAATCTCTGGGGACCTGTAGCCAAACTCATTTATTTTCTCAAATTATTAAATCTGAACAACGAAATACTCTTCAAACTTAAAGGTGAGCAAAACCACCTTTATATGAAGACAAGTCACTAAGTGTTTAAAGATACTCTGTTCAAAAAAAGTAACACTATTAGGGT
>NW_006408640.1:7963777-7967794 GCF_000296735.1 Chrysochloris asiatica | reverse complement strand
GGCACATCACAACGATGACAACGACGAGCTCTTAATGTCACTCAACCCAGTCTAATTCCTCTTCCTGCCCAGCTCACCTCCAGCTCCTACCTGGCCTGTGAGCTCAAACCTCCGCTGAGTTTTTCTGTACTGTCCCCATCCCTAACAAAGTTTCTTCCTCCCTGTTTTGTTTTTTGCCACAACCCAGACATACCTCTATTATGGCACTGATAACCACTTACTGAAATAATTCATTCAGATGTAGAGTTGCAAAGTGCCATTGAGTTGGTTCCAACTCATAGTGACCCTGTGTAGGCTTTCCAAGGAACAGCTGGTAGGTTTGAACTATGGACCTTGTGGTTCAAACTAATGTTGTGTCTCAGTGCTTATCCTACAGCTCCACATTAGGACTCCCAGATTTAAAGTAGGCATTCATTAAAGGCATGGATTTTGTCTTCATTTTGCTGTTTCCCCAGTGGTTTTCTTATCTTTGCATTCTTAGGACCTTGCCCATGGCCTGGTGCATAGTAAATGTGTGCTAATTGCATACTGAATAAATCAAGGGAAAGATATGGCATGAACACACTTGGGTTGCTCTCTATTGCTTTGAGCCAGCTGGGGTGTTGTTTTTAGTGAGCCAGATCCAAATTTTATTTTCTGTTCCAAACTCCTCACCTGCTTATTCCAAGACAATTTTACTGTGTCACTCATTTATGAAAAATTATAACTGGCAGCAGTGCCAAATTAACTTTCCCTTCAGTAAGTTAAAAAGTATTGCTACAAAATCATAGATACCTTTATTAAATAAAAATACTAAAAATGTGAAGGTATTGATCTCAACATATCCTCCATCTAGGCCTGTACACTTCTTAAGCTGTGTTTGCATCTATCTACAACTTTTCCATGATGAATTTTGTGTGCTTTGATTTATACCATGTCAAAACTGCTGTTTTGGCACTCTTGATGGACTCCAGTTGTTTTTGTTTTTCCTTAATGTTCTTTGAATTTGGGGAACAAAGCAGCAAGATCGGCGCTGTAGTGTGGATGGAGTAATGTTCATCAATGAAATTCACATAGGGTAACCCTTTCTACCCTTGAAGAATGAGTAGGCACATTGCTGCATGGGGGAAAAGAAATCCTGAATACAGCTTTCCTGGCCTTTTTCTCAACAATGCAAATTTCAGTTTACTTAAAACTTCTTCAAAATAAGCTCCTTTGATCATCCTGAATCCTCTGAAAAAAAATCTAGCAAGATTAACCCTTTGATTGCCCCCTAAACAGTCACTAAAACCTTCTGAGTTGATTTGCAAGGTCTGTTTTGAACTTAGCTGGCCCAGCAGATACATTCAAAATTCACTGTTTTGACTTTTTTTAAAAACCTTTTTTTTTTTTTTTTGAAGACTAATACAAGTATACTGCTGGTGAACAATTTTACAGCTATCCACAGTTGGCAGAGGCATATTTAAACACATTTTGTTTGGAACAAATCTGTGCATGTATGAACTGAAACCCTAGTACCTTGGTAATATAAAGATTTAGTAAACTACTTACACAATAAAATATTCCCTTAAATACTATTGTTATGCGGTTATAACCTTAGTTATAAAGGAACCCTAGTAGCGTAATGGTTACGAATCAGGCTGCGAACCTCAAGGTCAGCAGTTCGAAACTATCAGCTGTTCAGCGGGAGAAAGATGAGACTTTCTGCTCCCGTAAAGATTTACAGCCTTGGAAATCCTGTACAGGGTCGCTATGAGTCGGAACCGACTCCATGGTACATGACAACAACAACAACAACAACCTTAGTTATAAGGAGCTCTGATAGCGTAGTCATTGCAAGTCGGGCTGCCAACCTCAAGGTCAGCAGTTTGAAACTACCAGCAGTTCTGCGGGAGAAAGATGAGGCTTTCTGCTCCCATAAAGATTTACAGCCTCAGAAACCCTATCCAGGACCGCTATAGGTCGCAACCGCCTCCACGGAACTTAACAACAACAACCTTAGTAGAAATCAAAGAAAAAGAGAAAAAAAACCCCACAACTTTATTCATGTATCTGCCAGTACCACTCATAGCAACTCTATGCACAACTGAACGAAACACTGTCTGGTCCTCTGCCAACTTCACAATCTTTACTATGTTTGAGCACATTGCTGCTGCCACTATGCCAATCCATCTCTTAGGGGTCTTTCTCCTTTTCTCTAACCCTCCACTTTACCAAACATGATATCCTTCTCCAGGAGCTGGTCCCTTCTGATGTATGAGATATGAAGTCTGGCCATCCTGGCTTCCAAGAAGCATTCTGACTGTACTTTTTCCGACACAGATCTGTTTGTTCTGATGATAACCCTATGGAGCCCTTGCCAAATGCAAATTTTCAATGGTAATACATAGTTTGGGAAACTTTAAAATGAAATTCCAATTGGTCATTTATCAAATACATACATTAAATACACACTGGATTGTGATCCACAAGGTCTGCAGTTCAAATTCACCAGCTGCTCCTCACAAACACTATACAGGGTCACTATGAGTCAGATCTGACTGAAAGGCACTTAACAACAACATGCATATTTTAAGTATTCGCTCCTTGGAGGCCAGGATGGCCAAACTTCGTCTCTCATACTTTGGGCTTATTGTCAGGAGAGACCAATCCCTGGAGAAGGATATCATGTTTGGTAAGGTGGAGGGCCAGAGAAAAAGAGGAAGACCCCCAATGAGATGGAGTGGCCAAGTGGCAGCATCAATGGACTCAAGCGTGGCAACAGTAGTGAGGTTGGCCCAGGATCGAGCAGTGTTTTGTTCTGCTGTGCATAAGGTCGCTATGGGTCGGTACCGACTTGATCGCACCTAACAACAACAACATTGGAGAGGAAGAGATCACAGTCGGGACTGTAAAATTCACTTGACAAAATCTTGTTTGTTCTGGTGTGACACTGTAGGATAAGCAGTGGACTGCAAGGTCAGTGGTTTGAACTCACCAGCCACTCCTCAGAAGCCCTATACAGGGTCGCTATGAGTCAGAATCTACTCCATGGCACTTAGCAACAACAATCTGTCAATTTATAATACTAAATGTTACAATAATTGAAAGCCTTTTAAAAAGGGAACATGGTCATTTTAAAAAAGAAGCTCTGATATTTTGGTCTGAGAATATTACGCTGTTGTTGTTTAGTGCCGTCAAGTCAGTTCTGACCCATAGCGACCCTATATAGGGTTTCCAAGGAGCGACTGGTGTGCTTGAACCACTGACCTTGCAGTTCAAACGGCTTTGTAGTCTGGCGCATGAATCCACAGCGCCACATCAGGACTCCAAGAATATTAAAGCTGCCCCTTAAACAATGTCAGAATTAGGGATGCCAACCCCAGGTGCAGTATAAAATCTACATATAACTTTTTACTTCCTCCCAATGCAATAACTAATATCCTTTTTTTTTTTTTTAACTAGAAACCTTACTGATAACATAAAATCAATTAACATGTGTTTTGTATGCTGTATATATTATCTGTTGCACCAGCATAAAAGCTGCATTTTCAATATGGATAAAAAGGCATTTTGCAAAAAGTACAGAGTTTTCATACCTGTGGGCATAAATACACCCACAGTGCCTATCAAACAATTCACCTTTTTCTTGTAATGTCATGACTTTCCTTTGCTTATTGGGAGCACTTGCAGCATCACTAGTGACTCTTTGCATGGGTCCCATGGTATTACTCAGAATGAAAAATATACAAGAACCATAAGGCTTCATTTCCCACTGAGATACACAGTTTAATGGTGAGAGGAACTTCTCAGAGAGATGATAAGCATCACATGGTGTTTTTAAAATATCTTTATAAGTGGACCCATGTAATTCAAACTTGTGCTGTTCCGGGTTTAAGTGTATATAGAACCTATATGCCTTTGCTTTAAATCTTTTTTTTTTTTTTTAATTAAATGTTTTTATTTTGCATTGAGTGAAAGTTTACAGGGCACATCATCAGCTTCACATTCAGCCATTCATATAGCTTGTTTCATTACATTGATTATTATCCCCTCCAT
>NW_006408640.1:7959286-7963507 GCF_000296735.1 Chrysochloris asiatica | reverse complement strand
TGGTTTGGACGGTCAACAACGCTTGGGCCCTCAGGGGCTTGGCCTCCTGACCGGGTCTGCACTGTCTGCATCTGAATCCTCCTTATTTATTGATTGTTTAAGGGACGCTGCCTGTCTTAGGTGGTCAGTGCGAATTCCTCAGTCTTACCAGTCATTGAGACTCATCTTTGCTTTAAATCTTGCTTTCTGATATAAACTTAATGTGCAGAATTCTAATGTGGTGTTTGATTACTCTCTCAACATTTAATCAAAGCATCTTCGTATCATCTCTTTCCTTCATTAAAGTTAAGCATGAAACGGATTGTGATGCATTATGCCCAAGTGAGCAGTACTGTAGAAGCATCCATTAGCTAGTAAGCTCCATTGAGGACAAACAGAAAGATACAGGGTAAAATAAAAGCATGAGGTGTTAGTCAGCCCAAATGAAGGATTTCCTGAGGGAAATTTTGAAATCATGAAACATCTCTTTCTGGAAGCAATCTTTCTAAAACTTAAGTCTTGATTTTTTTGGATAATTTAATAAAACGCTGCTGGACAGCAAAAGTAGACCAATGTTTTCTGAGAATGGCACGAGTTCTATGATTTAGCTAGAGAAATTGATGTTAGGAGTCTAAAGAGAAAGGATGGTTTTGCTTGTGGATTCTTTTTTCCTAAATGAGTAATGTCAGAAATATAATTTTGAGTAAACAGACATTTGACGCAAGTAGATATGCAAAATAGGTTTTTGCTTATTATTCCTGGTCAGCAGGATAAAAAGGCAATACATCTCTCAAAGGCAGAGTGGACTTTGTTGTTGTTGTTTAGTGCTGTCAAGACGGTTCTGACTCAAAGAGATCCTGAGGAGCAGTTGGTGGTGTTGAATGGATGACCTTTTGGTTAGCAGTTAGTGCTTATTCACCAGCACCTTTATTCACGAATAAAAGGAAGAACCAATGGGAGAAAAACAAAGACTTATTGGATAGTTATTATACATTATCACTGGAGTTCTGGTGTGGCACAGTAGGATAAGCACTGGACTGCTAACCAAAAGGTCAGTGGTTCAAACCTACCAGTCGTACCTTGGAAACCATATGCAGGTTGAATATGAGTCAGAACCAACTCGAAGGCACTTAACAACAACAACCCTAATACAGTATCTTACCCAAATTGAGGACTGGTTCTATAATACACTGAGAATAAAAGAAACAGTGGATTTAGGTCCTATAGTTCAGTAAATTGGCTTTGGTATCACCATCATGCAAAAACGTTCCTGTGGCCATTCTAACAACTGACTGCAATCCATCCTCTGCATTGTTGCCAGAATATTTTTGAAGCCCTCTCAACCTACTGCTGAAAAGCCCCTGGATGTCCATGTAACCCAAGTTGGATACTTGCTTGTATCCTCAGTTTCATATCCCACCATTCACACCCTCTCCTCTCCAATGCCACAATTTTGATTTGACAATGCTGTTTCTTTTGTCATGCTGTTCCCTTGCTTCTCCTGGCATGTGCCACTCCACTCACACTTTCATTCAGAAACATGTCACCTGCTCAAGGAAGCCTTCCTCAAGTGACTCCAAGATTGCATGGACATCCTTTCTTGGATTTTTGGAGCATCTGCAGCTTATCTAATGTAATTTATCTATGTTACAGTATCCAGTTCTCAACAGGGAAGATTTAGTCCCTCTGGTAATAGTTGGCAATGGCTGAAGGAATATTTGGTTATCACAGGTTTGGGCAGAGTGGTGCTTCCAACATTTTATGGATTGAGGTTAGGGATGCTGATATATCCTAATATACAGGACAGCCCCACAACAAGAAATGATCTAGCCCAAATGACAATAGTGCTGAGGCGAGAACTCCTACCATATGGGAATCATTATTTAATGTGCTAGTATTCCCTATTAGACAAGAAAAACATGTTTTGGGGCTAGAGTTACATCTCATTGTCTTTTCCCCTTGAGCCTAGACTATTGGCTAATGTATAGTTGCTGTTCTTAGTTGTTGTTGAGTCCGCTCTAATGCATAGTAACTCCATGTACAACAGAACAAAATGGTACCAGGTCCCGTGACATCTTCATCATGATTGGTTTCTTTGAGTCCAATTTTTTTTTTTTTTTTAAGGACATATTTACATTATTAGTATTATTTCTATTTTCAGATGGGGAAGCAAAGGCATTTCATCTGAAACCAAGTTCAATATCATTTAAACAAGAGTATAAATCATTGTTTCATATCAATGGATGTCATCCTCTCCTCTCAGGTATTTATTTATTTTATTTATTTATTTATTTATTTATTTATTTATTTATTTATTTATTTATTTATTTATTTATTCAAAACAACCTATAATGATTTATTAGAAAACATGCCAGGAAAGGAGGGATTCCTGCAAAGTAGCCACAGAAGTTGTGTTAATTTAAAAAGAAATGCTTCCACACTGAACTGGCAATGTGGCCAATCGTGCTTTCATGTGAAGAAGTCCGCACACAGGACAAGCTCCTGGACCAGCTGACCCAGACCAGGACACCGGGAGTCTCTTCTTGTAGAAGACAGAGCCAGCTCATTTCATGTACTTATCCTGCTGATCAGCCAGGATTTTGGCAGAGGACTTGGCATCATAGAAGAGCTGGCTGATCTCCTCAACATGTTCTTTCTTGATGCTATCCTTCCCATTGATCTTAGCAAGCAAGTTAGCTGGGGTCAGCAGCTGCACCAAGTACCTCAGAGTGGTACCAATCTCCCCTAGGTGATTCAGCGCCTCTTCACTGATGTTGATTCCCTCTGTCTGGGCTTGGATTTTAATGACCTGCTTCATCTCCTGTGGTGTGTACAGCACGGTCCAAATGATCATCACTTGGTCCAGAAGATCGAGAGGGATGCCATGAGGATAGATGATGTTCTCAGTGCCCCTGCTGATGCAGTTGCCTCAGTTGGATGCAAAGATGACAATGGGGGCAATAGAAGATTCCAGGGCCCCAGTGCAGGTAAGTGAAGCACTCCATGTCCAGCATGTGGACCTCATCAACAAACAGCACACCTGGCACCAGCTCACCATACCCTCATCATTGTGCTTGTTCACCACCTTGTTAATCTTCCCCCAGAGTTTATATGTAATTTCTGTCTTCTTTGGCTTCATCAACTGGCCCATCATGGACAGAATATCTTGTCCTCCCAGGGGCCTTGCATTGGCCACATCCAAATCATGCAAGGTCACATCCTGGATAATTTCTTTCTTCTTGTGCACATCCCTTTTGGCAAGGGGACATACTTTTCAGCTTCAAGGTCAAATTTTGTGGCATAGGTATCACACCAGCCCTGCCTCTTCACAACCCCAGTGTTGGCTTCAATGTAAATCACATCTCCAGCCTCAACTCGTTCTTTCTGCAAACTTTCAAAAAAAATGCTAGGATCCAGTTTCAACTGTTTGGTGCCTTTAGCAGTTTTGAGTCTAATGATCACATGGCTAATGGTTTTGCCATATCTTCCCATGGGGTTCTCTGTTTCACATGGAGTTAGCTCTGTGGCTTCATACACTTCCTTTGTTTCCTTTATCTGTGGCCCAATAGCCCTGCAGAAGTTCTCCATCAGGACTTCTGTCTTCTTGACCTCTGTAGAGTACACTTCACTCCCCACCATTGGGCAGAAAGGGACCTTACTCCCCAACTCCTGGGCAATAGCCAGAGCTAGAGCTATCTTGCCAGTTCCAGGAAGTCCTGCCAACAAAACAGCTCTTCCAGCCATTTTCTTGCTTTTGATTAATTCTACTATCACACCACATGCCTCTTGTGTGTTCTCCTGGCCCATGAGCCCTGAGACCACTTGCTTGGCTAGCTAGGCTGCTCTTGTCCAACACCAGCCCCTTCACGTGGCTGTGGGAGGTGATGCTCTGCATCTTCATGGTACTCTTCACCTCCTCCATCTTCATATTGCAAATGCTGGGAACTGAAACACAGAATCCTCAGGTATTATTTTTCAAAGCTTTTATTGTGCA
The DNA here is from genome assembly GCF_000296735.1 of Chrysochloris asiatica. Lineage (NCBI taxonomy): Eukaryota > Metazoa > Chordata > Mammalia > Afrosoricida > Chrysochloridae > Chrysochloris > Chrysochloris asiatica. The sequence goes on along the minus strand of NW_006408640.1, from coordinate 7,959,534 downwards.
TTAAGTGATAGTTTACATAAGAGAACATCAACTTTGCATTCATCCTATCATATTTCATATCAATGCAATGATTACAATCCTCTCCATGCATCACCATTCAATAGCATTTGCTTCTATTCCCTCTGTTTTTTTATTTTTGATGTACACAAAAATGTTGTTGTTGTTGTTGTTGTCAGGTGCCATCGAGTCGGAACCAACTCATAGCGACCCCATGCACAGCAGAACGAAACAATGTTCGATCCTGGGCC
>NW_006408640.1:7954497-7957841 GCF_000296735.1 Chrysochloris asiatica | reverse complement strand
CTATTGAATCATAAGACTCTTATCCCCATCTCCTTTTACCATACCCATCTAGACAAGATGAAAACTATTCAGTGGGGATTCTACCTTTCCCCACACACTCTGAAACTAAATCCCCTCTTGAAACTTGTAAGCCAGTCACTTCAAGACTTTATAGCCCCCCTCATATTAGGTAGCCAATGTCTAAGTTGCCCATCCCTATCTACCCTGTATACAGAGGGGATAGGTTTGGTGCTTGATGTGAAGAATCCTTCCCTCTTGTTTGGTATTCTGAATTACTACATCCATAAGTATAGGTCAAATTCATCAAATTATAGCAGTTACACTTGTTTCCTTTATTTAGCCCACTTTTGTAGTTGTTGTGTCAATCCATGTTATTGAGGGTTTACCTCTGCTCTACTTTACCTAACACGGTATCTCTCTCCAGTGACTGGTACCTCCTTCTGATGTGTCCAAAGTAATCAAATCAAAGTCTCAGCTAAAACTCTGTTGTAATTCCTAGAGCTTTCATTGGCTAATTTTCAGAAGTAGATTGCCTGGTGTTTCTTACTAATCTCATATTCTAGAAGGTCTATTGAAATCTGTCCACCATGGGTGACCCTGCTTGTATTTGAAATACCAGTGGCATTTTTTTTCCAGCATCATGTTGTTTTGTGTCATGGAGTTGGCTCCAACTCATAGTGACCCTGTTACAGGGTTTCCGAGGCTATAAATCTTTATGGGTGCAGAAAACCTCATCTTTCTCCCGTGGAGCAGCTGGTAGTTTTGAAATGTTGAGCCTGAGATCTGCAGCCCGATTCGTAACCACTATGCTACCAGTGCTCCTTCCAGCATCATAGCAACACACAAATTACCATAGTGTGACAAACTAACAGATACGTAGCAGTAATATATGTTCTTGTTATTAAGTGCCTTCAAATTTGTTCCAATTCATATTGACCCTGTGTAGGGTTTCTGAGGAGCATCTGGTGGGCTTGACCCAATGACCTTGCAGTAGCAGTCCAGTGCTTACCTCACAGTGCCAAAACAGAACTGTATTATAGTAATATATAGTACCTACTGAATATACCTTTGTTCTTCCTTTTATTAGTGAATAAAAGACATTGTAGGGAAAGCATTAAGGAACTCTGGTGGCATACTGGTTAGGAATCAGGCTGTGAACCACAAGGTCAGCAGTTTGAAACTACCAGCTGCTCCGTAGGAGAAAGATGAGGTTTTCTGCTCCCGTAAAGATCTACAGCCTCAGAAACCCTGTAACAGGGTTGCTATGGGTCGGAACTGACTCCATGGTACACAGCCACCACCAGGGTAAGCATTGAGCTGGTTTGGCCCTGCAGGATAGTGCACTGGACCACAAGGTCTATTTGAACTGTAAGATGGGCAGCTCAAAACTCACCAGCCACTCCTCAGAAACCTTATACAGGTTCGCTATGAGTCAGAACTAATCCAACCATGCATAAGAACAACAAAAACAACATGCATTAAAGACCTAAATGTAAAACTATAAAGATCATCAATGAAAAACTAGGGACAAACTTTGGGGTTCTTATACAAGACATGTTTACTGTCAAGCATAACTAAAAGCAAATAAAAAGTAGAAGACAAACTAGATAACTGGGACCTCTTAAAAATCAGACACTTATGTGCATCAAAATATTTCAAGAAATGATTAAAAAGGGAGCCCACAGACTGGGGAAAATATTTTGTGCAATGATATTTCATACAAGGAACTAATCTCTGAAATTTATACAAAATGACAACACTTCTATTAGAAAAAGACAACCCAACTTTAAAAATGGGCAAAATTTATGAATAGACACTTCATTAAGGAAGAAATTTAGTCAGCTAACAAGCATATCAAGAAATATTCACGATCATTAGTCGCTGTTAAGTACAGTTGACTCAATTCTGACTCGTAGAAACCTTTTAGGGTTTCTGAGGAGCAGCTGGTGAGTTTGAACCACTGACCTTGTGGTTCACAATCCAGTTCTTATCCTACAGTGCTACACCAGGAGTCCAATCAGAGAGAGGCAAATAAACACAACAATGAGAGATCATCTCACCCCAGCATTAATAGCAAAGTTCAAAAAGCAAAAAACAACAAATGCTAGTGAGAATGTAGAGAACCTGAGACCTTCCTACATTGCTGGTGGGGCTGTCAAATGGTTCAACTACTGTGAAAATCAGCATGACACATCCTTAGAAAGTTAGAAGTAGAAATACCATATGATCTACAATCCCTTTACGTTGTGTATACCCACAAGACATAGAGCCAGGACATGAGTAGATATGTACAGAGTGATGTTCATCACAGCACTATTCACAACAGCAAAAACATGGAGACAGCCTAAATGTCGATCAATGGAAGACTGGATAAGCAAACATTTGTACATATACACAATGGAATACTATGCAACAGTGAAGAACAGTGTTGAAACACCTCATAAAATGTATACATCTGAAGAACATTATGCTAGTAAAATTAGTCAAGCATAAAAGGGCAAATATTATATAAAATCCCTATTGTAAAAAATCAAGAAACTATTTTCATGATAAGGAAACTTTCTTTGATGGTTACCAGGAGTGGGAGGGGAGGAAGAATAATTCACTGGCTAGAAAGTTGTTGTTGTTAAGTGCCATTGAGTTGGGTCCAACTAATAGCGACCCTTTATAGGGTTTTCAAGGAGCAGCTTGTGGGTTTGAACTGCCGACCTTGCAGTTCAAATTGATCTTGTGGTCCAGTGCATTGTTCTGCAGTGCCACACCAAGACTAACATGTGGCTATAGGGTAGACATACGTTAACTTGGGTGACAGGGAGGACAATATGTAAAAATAAGTAGGTTGGCAGAAGAATAATGACGACAGGTGAAGATACAGGGAGGTATGCAAAGGTTAAAGGGGAGATGGTAAATAGTGTTATATACACAACCTTGGAACCACAATGTTCTGCTGATGGATACATGGACATATATACAGGCTTAACAGGCATCGCAGGGAGATTGGGAGTATATACACAAATACATAAGGGTTTGAAAGAGGATATTTACCTTTTCTGTAAACACAATTATGAATCTGGTAGAACATACATCAGACAGAGTGATGAAAACTTCTTAGATATTATCAAATATCTTAAGGCACTTATTTGCTGGGCCTGAGGGCTCGGGACCAAAGTCTCAGGTGACACCAAGTCAACTGGCATAACACAGTCCACAAAGACAATGTTTACATCCTACTTTGTTGAGTAGCATCTGGAATCTTAAAAACTCATGAGCGATTCAGTTATGCTGGTTAGTAATTCCATACATGAGCCCTGGATACCCACAGATAAATGTAAAAACCTTCCCTA
>NW_006408640.1:7952842-7954011 GCF_000296735.1 Chrysochloris asiatica | reverse complement strand
CAATTACTCCAATGGACTAATGGAACATGTGAACATCAGTCTCCACAACTCTGAGACCAGAGTAGCTAGATGGTGCCTGACTACCACTACCAACTGTTATGAAAGAGATCACATTAGAGGGTCCCAGATAGAGTGGGAGAACATATAGAACAAAGCTTAAAATTATTATTATTATTTTTTTTTTAAAGACTAGGCTTAATGGTCAGAAAGAGAATGGAGTAACCCAAGACTATGGCCCTTGACTGGCCATCAGCCTGGAAAGCAACTAGCCCTCATGACCCCATTTTGATCCAAGCAGCAGACAGGTATATATGGGGAACAACAGTGAGGTGTGCTCACCATGGAATGGTCAATCATTCAAAACCCAAAGGGCAACATTTACCTAAGGACAAAATTGAGAAGGAATGAGAAGGTGTTGGAATGGAAATATGAAACACAGGACGGAATGGGGATAACTGTTGCTGCATGGAGAGAATGGCAATCATTGAGAAGAAACAAAGTGATTTGTCTAATGTGAAACTGATAATCTTTTCTGTAAACCTTCACTGAATTTATAATAAAAAGTTTTAAAAACTAGTGACAAATGTAGATTTCTAATACATAGTACAAATGTACTATCAAACATAATTTAAAAACAGACAAACTATAAAAGACAAAATAGATGACTGGGGCTTCCTAAAAACTAGATACTTCTGTGCATCAAAATTTTTTTGCAGTGACATCAGACAAAGGACTAATGTCTCAAATTTATAGAAAACTACACCTCTACAAGAAAACCACACACACACAAAACTTAAAAAATGTGCAGAGGACATTAATAGACACTTCACCAAAGAAGACATTCAGGCATCCAACAAACATATGAAGAAATGTTCACAATCATTAGCTATTACAGAGATGCTAATCAAAATAACAATGACATGTCTCATCCCAGAATTAATAGCAAAGTTTTAAAAAACAAAAACAAATACTAGCAAGAGTATGGAGAGGCTGGAAACCTTCTACATTGCTGGTGGGACTATAAAATGGTGCAACTGCTATGGAAAATGGTATGATGCTGCCTCAAAAAGTTAGGAATAAAAATATCATATGATCTCAGTTCCTTTGCTTAGTATTTATCATAACGATTAAATATATATGCACACTGATGTTCTTTGCAGAACTGTTAA
>NW_006408640.1:7948296-7950814 GCF_000296735.1 Chrysochloris asiatica | reverse complement strand
GGTGGAGCATACAAGGGGAAAATAATTATATTATTTTTAAATGTTATCAAACATTTTAAGGCAATGAGTTGTTGGGCCTGGGGGCTCAGGACAATAGTCTCAGGGGACACCATGCTTAATTGGTATAATGTAGTCCACAAAGACAATGTTCAGCATCCTACTTTGGTGAATAGTGACTAAGATCTTACGAGCTCATGAGCAACTACCTAAGATGCAACTATTGGTCTCTCCGTGTTTGTAAGAAAGAAGAGTAATGAAAATCGAAGATACTTGGAATCAACATGTCCAATAGACCAATGGAGCAGGTGAACATCAGTTACCACGACTGAGGCCAGGAGAACTAGTTGGTGCTTGGCTACCACTACTAACTGCTCTGCAAGGGTTCACATCAGAAGGTGTGAACTTAGATCAGAGCTCCCAGAAAAGTGGGAGAGAATGGAGAACAAAGCTCAAAATTATAAAAAAAAATCAGGAAAAAGCAGTCAGAAAGAGACTAGAGGAACCTGAGATTATAGCTCTTGACTGGCCTTCAGGTCTGAAAAGGAACTCACCCTCGTGGCCTAATTTTCATCCAAGCAGTAGATAGGTATACAGAGGGGACAACACTAGTAAGGTATCCTTACCTTAGAATGGTTAATAGATCACAATCCATTGAGAGTAAACACAGTGTATGATTTGTTGAATATAAAACTGATGATCTTCTCTGTAAGCATTCACTAAATTCACTATAAAATGTGTTTAAAATTTTTTTAAAAAAAGATAAGATACTTTGAAATCCTGACTCTTGGTACCTATGAATATAAACTTATTTGAAAATAATATCCTTGCAGATATAAAACTAGTTAATTTAACATGAGGCTACTCTAGAGTAAGGAAGGCCTTAATCTAATATGATGTGTGTTCTTATTAAAACAGGAGATGAGATACAGAGAGAACCACAGAGGGAAGAAAGCCATGTGATAACAGAGGCAGAAATTGGAGTGAAGCATCTAGAAGCCAAGGAACACCTAGGACCATTAGAAATTAGACGGGACTAGAAAGGATCCTCCCTTTGAGTCTTCAGAGGAAGTATGGTCCTGCTGACACCTTGAATTTGGACTTTCAACCCCCAGAACTGTGAAAGAGTATTAGTTTGTTAAGTCATTCATTTTATGGTGTTCTGTTACAGCAGTCCCAGGAAACTAATGCACAGGAGGTGTTGTTCTACTTGCTTTACTCCTGTCATTCCATGCAATCCTCACACTAGTCCTGCAAGGAAGAAGCTAATCTTTCCTATTTACTGATGAGGACACTGACTCGCAGAGAGGCTGAACCTGCCCTATCCCTTTAGAGCCAGGCTGATCTTAGTAGGTTCTCAGGAGTCCTTGAAGGATGCTATAGATTTGGCTTGTCTCAAAAAGCATTTGCTAAATGAGCTGCTCTGATGAGGCTAAATCAAGGATTCTGTGATCAGCCAGCCTCAAATCCAATGTTGGAAGAGTCTTCCCTAGGGACTCGTTAGGCAGATAAATGTCAGAATATAGTAACAGAGAGACAATTAAAAACAAATAGAAAATCCAACTGCCTTTTGAATTGTTCTTTTCTCACATTGAACCTCCATCAGAGCTCACATGTTTATTCTTTCAATGAGCATTTATTGAGCACCTACTGTGTCCTCAGAATTGTTCCAGGGCTTTGGGGGAGACAAGAAGCTTGGATTCTAATTGAATTGACAGCTAGTGTGATCTGAATGAGCACGAGGGAGCCAATACACAAAGCTTATGGTAAACTGCTTTGAGAAAAGCAGTTCAATCAGATTCATCTAAGAATCTGTCGCTGAATTTCTGGAATTCTGGGAAAGTGGGTTTTCCTCTGGGGAGGTCTGGCTGGGAGTAATCATTTGGTTATGAGGAAGGTTCTAGAAACAAAGGAAGCAGTAGGGGTTGTAAAGTGGATGCTCCTCAGCATTTCAGCACCCTGTGCCCTGCTGGGTGTCCATGTATGAAGCACAATTCTAAGCATATTATGTCTATCATATAATTTAACACTCATAGTAAGTCTCTGAGTGGTGCAATTGGTTAAGTTCTGGACAGTTAACCAAAAGGTTGGAGGTTTGAGTCCATTCTCAAGTAGACAGGCCTGAGATCTATGGGAAAATAAGTCACTAAAAACCCTATGAAGCACAGTTCTACTCCGACACACATGGAGTGGCTGTGAGTCAGAAGTGACTCACTGGCAAATGGTATGGGTTAGGCCTTCTTGTAAAATAGTTATCATAATTACCTCTGTTTTACAGGCATAGACCAGTGAAGCAATTGATCCAAGGATTTAATAAACCCAGTATTAAATAAATCCAAGGCACTCTGACACCAGAGATGTTCTACACCATGATGTTCTACTCTGCTCTGTGATAGAAGGCTGTGGCATGTTCTAATCAGAACAGAAATGTGTTAGACTAAGAAAAAAACTGTGCAGAGGAAGGCAAGGTATTCATAAGTAAGAACGAAAACAGAATTTAAAATCATATGATCTGGGATGG
>NW_006408640.1:7937104-7939286 GCF_000296735.1 Chrysochloris asiatica | reverse complement strand
GAATGAATGTAAAACTAAAGTTCTCCCATGTAAACTATCATATAATTCACAATAAAACATTAAAAAAAAATAATATGATCTGGATATTGATCCTGACCAGCTAGTTTTGCAATTTACAGAGTTATTCAACCCCACTGAAGCTTGGTGTAATGGGTTGGGTAATGTATCCACAAAATTCATGTCTGCTCAGAACCACAGAACCTCAGAATAACTTATTTGGAAATGGGTCTTTGCAGTTGTAATTAATTAAGTCTGGTGCTGTATATAGTATAACATGAGGAGTCCTGGTGTGGGTTAAGGTGCCAGACTGCAAAGTCACTTTGAACTGCAAGGTCAGCAGTTCAAGCTCACCAGCTGCTCCTCGGAAACCCTATACAGAGTTGCTATGGGTCAGAATCAACTTGATGGCACTTAACACCAACATAGTCAAACTGGATTAGAGTAGGCCCTTAATCCAGTGCTGAAAAGAAGAGGAGAAGATGTAGAGACACACAGGAGACAAGAGCAAGTAAAGGCAGAGGCAGAGATTGGAGTGATGCAGCTCCTAGCCATGACGCATCCAGGATTGCTGGCAACCACCACGGGAGTCCAGGTGTGGTGCTGTGGTAATGTGCTGGACTGCAAGGTCTGTTTGAACCACAAAGTCAGTGGTTCAAGCTTACCAGTAACTCCTTGGAAACCCTAAGCAGGGTCGCTATGGGTCGGAACCAACTCAATGACACTTGACAACAACAATAACAAACACATGCTAGGGAGGCAGCCTTCAGAAAGGGCACGGTCCTATCTACAACTGATTTTGGACTGCTGGCCTCCAGAACTGTGCTCGAATAATTTTCTGTGTTTTAAGCTACCTGATTTGTGGTACTTTTTTCTGACAGTCATAGGATACTGATATACCAAGCTTGCTCATATTTACCAGTTGTCGTTAGTTCCTTCTGAGACTTGTGCTCTGTAGGGGTTTTCAGTGGCTGGTGTTTCAGAAGTAGATCACCAGGCCTTTTCTCTAAAGCACCTCTGGGTGGTTTCAGACTTCCAGCTCTTTTGGTAGGATCCAAGTACACTAACCATTGACATTATCCAGGGACAACTCCTCATATTTAATATGTGATTAATAATATTGACCTCACAAGTCCTATGAGAATCAGGTATAACATATAAACATGTCTAAAACAGCTCTGAGAATTAGGAAAATACTCTGTAAATATGAGAGAGCTTTAAAAAGTTCATGGAAACATTTTTTATTACCTTTCAGGAGTCCTGGTGTGGGCTAATGCATCAGACTGCAAAGTCGTTTGAGCTGCAACATCGGTGGTTCAAGCTCACCAGCTCCTCCTTGGAAACCCTATACAGGGTTGCTACAGCTCAGAATCAACTCAATGGCATTTCACAACAACAAGTATAACATGAGTGGAAGGTAAATGTGGGTTGTGTGTAGATGTGATTGGCTTTGAATCATGAACCAGGGCAAAATAAAAACCAAATGCATAGAAAACTAACTAAATGTACAGGTATATGTGTGTATGTATGAAGTTATGGGTATGTAGTTAGCATTTATGGAACAACTTTCATTCATTGAGTTTCTATCATGTCCCTTCATTGTATGGAGTCCTGGTATGGTGCTGTGGGCTAATGCGCTGGACTGCAAGGTTGGTTTGACATGAAAAGTTGGTAGTTCAAACTCAAACTCACCAGCTGCCCCTCAAAAATCATATACAGGGTCGCCATGGGTCGGAACCGATTCGATGACACTTAACAACAACAACCATTGTTGCATGGGCCATACATCATTGTTTTTTGTTGTGCCGTTATTTGTTTGCCCTCCTTTTCTGTCTATGTCATCGTTTATCCTTACTCTTATTTATCTGGATTGTTGTACTCTCCAGTAATACATTAGCCCATAAGCTTTTGCCACAAGTTCTGCTTTTGAGGGAACCTGTGGTTTATTTCATCAAAACCAAGCCTGCTGTCATCTAGTTGACTTCGTCTTTTATTATTTTTTTTAATGTTTTATTATGAATTATGTGATAGTTTACAATGGGAGAACACTAGCTTTACATTCATCCTATCTTATATCATTTCATTGCTATGGTTACAATCCCCTCCATGCATCATCAACCAAACAAAGGGTATACACTACAAGCCTGCCCCCTGGTCTTCAGTTCACAGCCTGTCTCTCTCTCTC
>NW_006408640.1:7927114-7936969 GCF_000296735.1 Chrysochloris asiatica | reverse complement strand
GGACCTCCGCTCCTGGACTAAAATTGATTTCAAGTCTTACCAAGACTATAGGACAGAGTGGGTTTCCATTCTTTACAAAAGAAGGTCCACGATGGTGCGGTTGTTACATACTTGGCTGCTGATCAAAAGGTTGATGGTTCAAACCCATCAGTTGCTTCATAGAAAAAAGCTGGGCTAGTCAACATCTGTAAAGAATACAGCTTTGGAAGCCCCGTGGGGACAGTTCTACTGTGTCTGTGGGGGCAGTTCTACTCTGGGTTTTTATGAATCAAAATGGACTCAATGACCACGGGTTTCAGTTTTTGTACTCTTTACAGAAGCAGACTGCCCAGTGGTGTCACTAGGATGAGTGGTGCCCAGTGTGGGATCTCCTGCTGTCCTTCCTCTTCCCAGGTGTCCCTGTGGACCTCCTCTCATACTAGGCCATGCAGAATCTTTATTTAATGCTCATTTTCTATTTTAACCATAGAATAATATGTGATAAGTATAACTATAAACTGCTTAAATGTAATATTTCTGAGATTATATGAATACTAACAACTATTATATAAAATTTCTCTACATTTAACTACAACACTGTTGTTGTTGTTGTAAAGTGCCGTCGAGTCAGTTCTGACCCATAGCGACCCTGTATAGGGTTTCCGAGGAGCAGTTGGTGAGCTTGAACTGCTGGCCTTGCAGTTCAAACACCACCTACAGCGCCACACCAGGACTCCAAATACCACACTACTAATTCCAAATTATTAGCAACTGAGTGGGAATCCTTTAAATTTTTCTTCTTTTTCTTTAATTACTACTTCATTTTCAATAAAATTATTGATACGAGTTCACAAATACTAGCTACCACAGTATTATACTATTACACTAAAAACTTTGACAAAAATCAGTGACTATAATATCAGCAGCAATAAAAATAGCAATTGTAGCATGTACGAACAAAATGATATAATTGACTAATGATGACAGAGCACATTAAAAGTTAAAAAAAAAATTAGCATAGAGTCAATGCCTTGGAGGTATATTGATACATGTAAGCTGGGCTTGAAAAATGTTTGTCTTGTTATAACTTACTACAGAGATAGATTCATAAAAAATAATAAGCTTCCCATTGAAATACTGCATAAAAATTTTATAGACAGTCATTTTAGGTGTCAACTACTTTGACAGTGTCACTGAGTACAGTCAACATCCTCAAACCCCGTAGTCCTGTCACATCTTTTGCCCAAAGAGCAGCTTGATTAGAAGCAGAGGACTGACCCACTGTATGACTAGAGTTCCTTGCAGTTTATATAGAGAATTCTGAAGTCAACACCATCCCTGGTACTATTTTTCTCCAGTAACCAACATCAATACAACTCTAATAAAAGCTGTCTTAAATTTTGCATGCTTTCACCCAGAAAGGAGGATAAATTTGACTTCCATGTCTTTATGAGCGGTCTCATTTGTTGGGAGAATTGGCATCAGAAGGCTGAAGGTGCTCTGGGAAATCATCACATCCAAGCAGCTCATTTTATAGTTGAAGAAACTAAAGCCTAAAGAGAATGAGTGTCCTCTAGATCCACTATGTTCTGGCTCAACAAGCATGGTTAACTAAGGGGCCAGTGTTGATATTTCACAACATTAGAAGAAGCCAAGTCAGCTACTCAACTTCCATTTGATATATGAGAACCTTTGCTAGAGAGGAATGGAACTATTTTGGGAGGGGATTAACTTTATTAACCCAAAGTTTTCTGGAATGATATATTTTTCTTGTGTCTTCCTAGTGTGTTGGGGTAGAGCAAACAAGGTTAATGCCTAATGATGAACTTGTTTCTATACATAGAGTTATGCAGGCATTTCTATACCTGTTTTTCCTTCAGTCCTACTCCCTCCCCAAAATACCAACCCTGTGGCCATCAAGCCCATTCTGACTCAGAGTGACCCTATGGTGGTGGTGTGCCATTGAGTTGATTCTGAATTATAGCAACTCTGTATAGGGTTTTGAGACTGTAAACCTTTATGGGAGAAAAAAGCCTAATTTTTCTCCCTAGCAGCACCTGGTGGACTTGAACTGCTGACCTTGCAGTTATTAGCCCAACACATAACCAAAGCTCTTATAGGACATAGAGTGACCCTACTCAATGGCACTTAACACTAACAACAGGATAGTAGGATCTCTGGTAGCATATAGGTTATGAGTTTGTTCAACCTCAGGGTCAGCAGTTTGAAACTACCAGCGTTTCTATGGGAGAAAGATGAGGCTTTCTGCTCCCATAAAGATTCACAGCCTCAGAAACCCTATACGGGGTTGCTATGAGTTAGAACCGACTCCACGGCACATAACCAATCAACCACCATAGGATAGTAGAACTGCCTGCAAGGTTTCCAAGGCTATAATATTTACAGAAGCAGACTAACTACCTGGTCATTCTCCTTTGGAGCAGCTGGTGGGGTAGAACCACTGACCTTCTGTGTCAACCAGGGCTTCTTCCTCTACCTCCTAAATTAAAAAACACCAAACCCCTTAGCGTTAATTCCATTCCAACTCATAGAAACCTTTGTAGGACAGAGTAGAATTGCCTCATAGCATTTCCAAGGCTGTAGCCCTGGTGGTATTGTAGGATAAGAACTGGATTGCTAACCTCAAGGTTGGCAGTTCAAATTCACCAGTCAATCCATGTAAAGCTTCCATAAAGCTTTACATCCTTGGAAATCTTATACAGGGTTGCTATGAGTTGGAATTGACTCAACTGAAGTGAATTTGAGTTGGAATCTTTACAGAAGCAGATTGCCACATCTTTCTCCTGTTAGTGGGCTGAGACTACCAGCATTTCAGTTAGCAGCCAAGTGCTGAACTACTTGACTACAGGGCTTCTTCCTTCTCCCCAGCAACCAGAAAAGAAGGAGCTGTTTCCAAGTCAGATTTATTGTATCTCTACAGGGATAAGCCCAGAGTCTTCTTATGGTCCCCAGCCTGGACTGTGGTACTGGGTAACCACTAGTTACGTGACTTAGATAAGAAATATGACCTCTTTATATCTCCATTTCCTCATCATAAAATGGAGATCATTTTAATATCCATTCTGCATATGAAATGTTTCATTACTGCAGTGCTTTCCACAGAGTAAGCATTCAATAAATGTGGACTTGAAAGTGCTGAAAACATTTCTTGAAAGTTACTAAGGGTAAAGAGGGAATTGTCATAACAAAGAGGTTGTTGATTCTTGTTCACACTGTGAGCTCATGCTAGTCCCCACAAGGAGCTCTGTAGTGTGGTAGTTATGAATCGGGCTGCTAACCTTAAGGTCAGCAGTTTGAAACTACTAAGCTGCTGTTCTATAGGAGAAATATGAGGCTTTCCGCATAAAGATGTACAGCTTTGGAAACCCTACACATGGTTCCTGTGAGTAGGACCTGACTCTGCAGAACATACCCACCAACAACAACATAATTTCTCCTGCGCATGGAAGGAGTGAGAACAGCATAGCCAGCTTTGTTTTTCTTTTTTAATAGCAGAACCTTCAAATGTACATAGACATGTTGTTGTTGTTTAAGTGCCATCAAGTCAGTTCTGACTCATAGCAGCCCTCTATAGGGTTTCTGAGGCTTTCAATCTTTGCGGGAGCAGAAAGCCTCATCCTTATCCCATGATACAGACATGGTCGCCCCCAAACACTTGAGATATATTCAGCCACATTACTCTCCCCGCCACACACACACTCAATTCATAGTGTGAACACTCAAGTAGTCCGTAAAAAGGTCAAACTCTCCATCTTTGACCAAGAACTCCAGGGGTTTATTTTGTGGAAAGAAGTCTGAGATCATTCCAATGGCAAGTAGTGGGAGAAGTGGCCCCAAGAATTTTACGAGGACGGTTGCTTCTCCATCAGATCTTTGGGCCTCATCTAGTGGGGATGGACTTTTCACCTCTGCAAATATGTCTGCCTCCTCCCTAACGAGGAGCTCAGCACACTTAGCTTGGCACACTTCCAGTCACCAGGAAGCCTGCTATCCCACTCATCCATAACAATGGGGACCCCACACTGACCACACCAAGATGCCCATCAAGTGACTGTTCACATTTAAACTGTACTCTGCTGTTCTTGGAGTCCTGGTGTGGTGCTGTAGGATAAGCAAGGCCAGTGGTTCAAATCTTCCAGCTGCTCCTTGTAGACCCTATACAGGGTTGCTATAAGCACTGTGAGTCAGAACCAACTTGACAGCACTTAACAACAACAACAGCAACTGCTAAATGCAGAAGCCCTGTTGATAAAACAGATAAAAAAGAGGAGAACTGCTCAGGCTGAAATGGGAGTGAGGGCCCAGTCCCCTTCCCTTTATTACTCACCAGTAGCAGCAGCCCTAAATCCTGCTGACACAAGCAGTGTAGCAGCCAGTGGCCCAGAGGACTGCAGGGACCCAGGTGACCCTTGTTATATTTTCACAGGTACACAATTCATCAAAGTTTGAAACAGGAATATATGGCATTGTGTGACAAGGTCTAGCTTTGGAACCGTAACTCAGTTAGTCATGCTTTCACTCCAGAGTCGATCACCACAGCTGTGGTCAGACTGGCTAGCCTTCCCTATTTTACTTCTCTTTGGAATATGGATTGTGAATTACCCTAAGCAACTGTGTGACCCAAGAAAAGAGACTGGGTCAGGTTATATGTGGCCTCCATGTGGCCTGTTTACACATCCCAGGTCAAGAGACTCAAGCAGAGTGACAGTGACAGCTGCCGGTGGCATTTAGTTTAAAGGGAATTCTGCTCAGCAGGATCAGGAAGGAGTATACCGTTACAGCTGCTGCTCAGAGAGAAACTGCTTCCATCCACCTCGGGATGAGTCCTGCGGCACAGGAACTGTCATGGACATTCTCAACGCCTGACGGAGACTTTCTTGAAAACTTTCTCAAGCCTGGGACCTCCTTACCACCCTCATCCTCACCACCCCACACGCAGAGCCTGCCTGTATCAGCCTGGCGCTTAGTGGCTGGGTGAGGACAACAGAGTGGGGACAATGGGGGCCAAGCAGTCAAGGGCTGACTCCAAGGCCAAGAATCCTAAAGGGATGTTGCTGTTAGGGAGGAGGCAGAAGTTTTCCCCATGGGATGATGCACTCCTCTCTGGAAGAGATCCAAGGTCCCTGCTGAAGCGTGGTATGCGTCACATCAGCTTTAGCCTAGTCACAAAGGGGATGACAGATGTCCCAGACTTCTTGTGGGGTCTGTTGGAGGTCCAGAAGCTCAATCTGTCTCACAACGAGCTCAGAATTCTCCCTCCTGAGGTGGGGCAGCTGACTCGGATTGTGGTCCTGAATTTGTGTGGGAATCGCCTGAAGAGCCTACCTGGAGAACTCAGCCTCCTCAAGAACATGAAGGTCCTGTTTGTCAACATGAACTGCCTGACCGAACTGCCGGCTGAGCTGAGCTCCTGCAGAAACTTGGAGGTGCTGAGCCTGTCGCACAACTGCCTTTCCCAGCTACCTGCCAGCTTTGCTGACCTCTCCAGGCTGAGAAAGCTGAACCTCAGCAACAACTACTTTGCTCACATCCCCATTTGTGTGTTTTCATTGAAGGAACTGGACTTCCTGCATGTGGGCTCCAACCGACTAGAGAACATCGCGGAAAGCATCCAGTGCCTGGCAAACCTGCAGATCTTCATTGCAGAGAGTAACAACATCCATTCCTTTCCCAGGTCTCTCTGCTTAGTCACCAGTCTGGAGCTGCTGAACTTGAACAACAATGACATCCAAACCCTCCCAGATGAACTCTACCTGCTGTGTAGACTGACGCGGATTGCCTGGAATCCAATGGACAAAGGGCTCCATATTTCCCATAACCCTTTATCCAAGCCACTGCCAGAGCTGGTGGAGGGAGGTCTGGAGATGCTGTTTAGCTACTTGAAGGACAAAAAGCACAACTGACTTGGGCTGCCAAGGCATGGATGGAGCCAGCTCAACTGCTAGTCCATAGGGTACTTCTCTAGCCTAAGCCTTCTTATACCTGTTACTATTTGTCAGTGCTTCTGTTAACATTTGCTAAATAATTGTCAAGCACCTGTCCCAGGGAGGAACTCACTTTCAACTCTTTATGTTTCATATAGCTTTCTTTCATAATGCATGTTCCTCTCATTCTAAGCATAAATTGAAATGGCCCTTTGGTTTTCTTTAAAGAGGAATAATTGTTCTATGTCTTTTGAGGAGTAGTGACATTCAGCCTATGGAATAGTGGAAAAGATGCCTAAAACTCAACAAATTCAAAGTCAAATATTTACCAAACACCTCTTGTGTGCCAAGTTTAATACGAGCATTTGAAACCACCTGACTTAAGATGGCATTGACCTTTGAGCTGGCAACAAGATGTGTCCCCTATTTCAGCCCCAGTTAAGTGTATTTGGGACCAAAATATGAGCTGGAGCCCTGCTCTGCTCTCCTTGACCAAGTCAGGTTGAGATTCCCCTTGAGTTTTTGGGAAACAATCATAGGAACTTTCTCGTTAAATTGTATGCAGAATAACAATCAAGCTGCTTGTGTCTGTTGCTGAGTAGCAGGGATCACCTTCTGGCTCTCAGATAATAAACATAAATCAAATTTAATGTGTGGTTTCTGCCTTCTTCCTCAACCCTCTTCCACCCCTAGCCATATTCCAATACTTTTTTGTCTAGATGAGTTAGTCAATAGACAAATGATCAAATTTTAAGTTAGATTCTTCCACCTCATGGGATTTACCCTCTCAGAGATAAACTAACCAAGTGGAAGAAATGGCCAAATGTTGGGGTAAAGTAGGTAAGGCCATACACACAAAAGTAATCACTCTTAAAACTCAGAGGAGGGTAACAGTTACCACTTGGTTTTCACATATGGGTATTTAAGAAATACATTTTGTAACATTTCAAAGCTCTTTGGACAAAAGGCTCTGTGAAAATTAGTGTTTTGTTTTCAATGATAAGAGTCCACAGTTTATAGTTAGTTACCCAAGAACCCTAGGATAAGCAATCCCATTAGCCCAAGGGCTGTTGGCCCTGACTGCCTTCTCAGAGGACAGGAGCCCGAAATCTTATTTCTTTAGTGTTAAAGGATTAGAATGAAAAGGTGGTAATGAAGGAAGTACACAAAACTCAGTCCACTACATTTCTATAGCGTCACTCACAGTGACACTGTGGGACACATTAGAACTGAGGCCATAATCTTTACAGAAATGGACAGGCTCTTCTTTCTCCCAAGGAATGACAGGTGACGTAGAATGGCCAGACTTTTCGCTTAGCAACACAACGCTGAACTCACTACCCACCTTAAAAGAAGTATAGGGTCTTTATATAAAAATTAGCCAATCACTGGCTTCTTGGCACAGTGTCTACAGACTACAACAAATAATATCAGGGTTTAGGATCTGGGGTTGTGCTAAAACTTGCCTAACTTTTTAACATCTTTCCTTTAACTAAGTTAAACTTATATTCTCTAGACTGTACACTACACTGGGCTGGCACCACAAAAGGAAGAGTCCTCTGCTCCTTCCTGCAGAAGCTCACAGCTTAGCAATAGAAACAGACCTACACAGGATTTGACAAAGTGCAGTAAGCTGTTATTATAGCTAAAGAAAGGTGTAAGCAGTGCGGGGGAGGGGAGGCAAGAACACACTGTACAGTGAAGACTGGACAGAGCCCCAGAGTCCTAGTAACCAAAGAATAAACTTTGCATCAAGCCGTCAAACCCTTTGTTCACTGTAGCCATCTAAAGCTCCCCTCCCCTTCCCATGTGGGTAAGAGCAACAAAGTGCTAGGACAGTGGGTAATTCGTTCTTGGGTTCTGAGCTCAGGCAATTTAGTGAGGCAAAAAGCTGTCTTATTTTTTCCAAGAGCTGCTCAAAGGAGGTTCATATAACTTATTCATAGAAGTGAGTGATTTTCCCAACAGACCCCAAAGCAAATTTTCCCATCAATAAAATGAGTGAAGCCAATTCCTTGTCACTGGCTCCCATAGTTCCATTAACACATTTGTGCATGAGCTCTTTTGCTAAACCCTTGAAAACACTTGGAGGCAGTTAAAAAAAGTCTCCTCTAAAGTTCCCTCCTCCAGCAACTGGAGACCTGCACATCTCTGCCAGGCACACATAGGCACCCTCTGCAATCCTTATCCAGGGTGGCTGGGTAGAGCCCATGCTATTTAAAGACATCAGTGGAATTTTCACTTGCCCTCGTGACTCAGTGGGGAATCGTAGGGTGAAGTTTTCCTCTGTAGAACCGGGTAGACCATTCACTGAAGATTCAACTAAAGCCCACACAGCTGTCAGACCAACAACAGTGTGTGCCAGGGTCACACCCATGAGCATCGGCTGGGTAGAACTCCCATTAACTCCCGTGACCCTGGTGTCTGTGAAGACGCAGATGAGGACAACAGCCCAGCACTTTTCCTGCTGAACAATCATTTTATGTCCTCTTCTAGCTTTTCCAGTCATTGGATCCAACAGTTACTCTACTCCAGGGAAAGAATGTCCCATATTTTGAAGGTGACTCGAAAGCGTACACGTTTTATAGGAAAAAAAAAAAAAAAAAAAGTTCTGAATTTGGTTGCAGTTTGCACCTGTGCCTTTCAAAAGTATATCAGCCGCAAGTTTTCTTTGTTGGTGCTCAGCACTGAGGATACAATGAAAGTAAGAGCAGTGGTCTGATGTGCTTTAGATATTGATGCATTGTGAATGCACTTTTTTTATTGATAAAAGGAAGAGCTGAGCAAAAATTGGTCCATGAGCTTAGTTATTCATAACACCCATGTAGAGGGAATCTGATATCACCTTCAGGGTTCCTACTGTCCATGTTTTCAGCTTACTGACCAACTGTGAAATGTGTCTGGCTTTTATTTTGTAGTTCTGATACTGCCACATCCCAAGAGCTCACAGGTATTTCTAAGGTTTCTGGAATCAAAGCACTGAGAATGGCAGCATTAGCATGCAGTGTATTTAGCTGAAGAATATGAGCTAATTGGACACAGGAAGTAAAGAACTGGGCGCACAAATTCTTGATGATATTGTGGGTTTTGTGTCACTTGGCTCCTGGTGTAGAATAATCTCAGTAATGGGCTCAGAAACACCTTTTGAAGCTGCTGCAGTGTACAAGCATATAATTAAGAAGAAATCCTATGTTCATAGGAAAGGATGAAGATATTGAAAAGACACATCTGCTCAAGGAATAATATCACTAAATGAACAGAACTACTGTGTATGTGAAGGAAAAATGTAGTCATTACTGAGCTTGTTGACTTAATAAATGGTTAATGGGGAGAACTGCACTCCCTTCTTAGGCTGTACTTAATTGACTGCCTTTCTGTAGTAAGCAAGACAGAACCATGGGAGGGCCGCACACCTGCGTCTCACAATGAAAGCATGCTTGCTCTGGAAAGACATAAAAGAGGGCATTCTGCCATTATTTGTAGAGATACATTGAACTAGCCCCTTTCCTTTGGCAATGGATCATACACCTCAAACATATCAAATATCCATTTTGATAGTGGTGCATTTAAAACAGATGGGGAAAAAATACAGCTATTTACCAATAGCCTGAGATTCTGGGGTAAGTGAATCTCAAAGGCTGAATAGGGTGGGTCTTTTTAGTATTCTAAATAAGCTAGGAAGAATCCTTGTCTGGATGGACTCATTGCAATTCTGTGACAAAGAATGAGGCATTGAAGATAAATTCTAAAAAGCAAATGACAAAGCATAAATTCAAGACGATAGATTAAGCCAATATACAAGATACTAAATACTCATTATGTATGTTGGAGGAGAGTATTGAAAGTGCCATGGGCTGCCAAGAGAACAAACAGTTCTGTGTTGGAAAAACTGCAGATAGAGTGCTCCTTGGAGGCCAGGATGGCCAAACTT
>NW_006408640.1:7921442-7926169 GCF_000296735.1 Chrysochloris asiatica | reverse complement strand
AAGGGTAGATGTGTTGTAGCAAGGAAGAGAGTGATTATTTCTCCAGTCTAGGAGCAAAGGTCTCTGGGACCACCAACAGATAAGAGCCGAGAACAGGACCCCACCCAGAGAACAGGGGTTGCCTGAGATGGAGACAGAGATGATGACATGGAAGGATGAAGCGGCTGGGGACTTTGGATCCAGAGAGGGAGAGGAACTGTGGGCCGAAGACTGAGTGGGGAGGGGGGAGTATAGAG
Organism: Chrysochloris asiatica; assembly: GCF_000296735.1. Lineage (NCBI taxonomy): Eukaryota > Metazoa > Chordata > Mammalia > Afrosoricida > Chrysochloridae > Chrysochloris > Chrysochloris asiatica. The sequence goes on along the minus strand of NW_006408640.1, from coordinate 7,925,933 downwards.
CACGGGCTTTTAGGATATGCCTTTGGTCGGAAGACGATGCATGGAGAGGATCGGAACCATGGCAATGTAATGATATACGATGGAATGAATATGGAACTGAGGTTCTCTCATGTAAACTATCATATAACTCATAATAAAACATTTTTTTTTTTAAGTATAGCTTCTTCATATATTTTAAGAAAACAAAATAAAATCCAGAGAAACGTCAAAATTATCATGGAACTAGTAGGAACAAACTGGACTTTGTAGAGAAGGACTTTCTATGACTGTTTTATTTCAGTTACCTGTGAAATGACACATGAAATTCAAAGCAGCATTATTGATTTTTAAGAAGTACAGCCTACTTATTTATACAAAGGGGTGCAGAGAGGGTTCCATAATGAATTATTCTTTATTTAAGTTTTTTATTGTGAATTAAGTGATAGTTTACATGGGAGAACATCAGCTTTACATTCATCCTATCATATTCTGTTTCATTTCAATGACTACAATCCCCTCCATGCATCATCATTCCACAGCATTTGCTTTCATTCTCTGTTTTGGGGGCTTTTTTTTGTTTTTGATGTACATCAAAGCACTCAGGAATATATAAACACTCAAACAATAAAAGGGTTCAACCCGCAAGCCTGGCCCCTGTCTGTCAGCACTCAGTCCCTCTCCCTCCCTGAGTCCAGGTTCCCCAGATTCTCCACGTCATTGTCTCTCTGGCGCTGCTTCTCTGGATAGGGTCCCGAACTCAGCTCTTCTCCCTTAATGGTCCCAGGGTCCTCCACGTTTGGACTGCAAGATCAACCACTCCCCTCTTTTAATTCCAAAATGTCTACCTTTACGTTTGTAACACTCACAGTCAGTCCTGATAGCAATTATTCACTATTGAGCCACAAGAGTTTTATCTCCATCTCCTTTCTCCAGTTCTGTCCAAATAAGTTGGAAACCACTCAGTGGAGATTCTACCTTCCCCCACACACTCTGAAACTAGGCTCCCTCTTGAAAGCTTGTAAGCCAGTCACTTCATGCTTTTGTAGCCCCCTCATCCCCCAATCCTGGGTAGCCAGTGTCTAAGTTGCCCATCCATGTCAACCCTGTGTACTGAGGGGGTGGGAATGATCCTCACTGTAAAGATTCATTCCCTCTTTTGAGCCACTACATCCATAAGTATAGGTCAAGTTCATAAAATTGTAATGGATTAATCTTTTTTCCCCTCTTCTTTCTTCTTCTAGTCAAGTTCTGATCATCCAGGTCAAATGGGAACTATCTGCAGGTGTCGGTGTTCTTATGCATCTCCCCTCACTTCATATTAGCTGGGTGCTTCACTCTCTGATCTAGTCCTCTGTGGCCATGTCCTTGTCCCTGGGCCAGGAGTCCCCAGGTCTTGCCATACTGCTGGCCAACCAGGCCTTCCATAATTAATTTGTGGGAGCCTGGGGGTCATTAGGCAAGCAGAACTGGAAGCTATTAGCATGAAATTTTTTTCTGCAGTTGTTGTTCTTGTTTTAATAGTGACATAGGAATCTACTCACAAGGAGAGAATTTATTTACTGTTGCTTCTGGACTCACTGTCTTATTTCAACCAGAACAGAAAATAGAAGGGTAATGAAATCTGAAAGTGTCCACACATCCTAGTAACCTTGGGAAAACACACATGGTGAAAAGGACAAGATGAAGGGCTTGGATGGTCAGAGGTGGAGCTGTTGATGGAGCATGATATCATCACTATATTCTCTTGACCATATGGACTTGAGCTCTTCAGAATCAGTGTGCTGGGACAGGCCACATTTTGGAAAGTCCTTGTTTCCTTCCAGTTCCCTATGCCATGGCCCTCACTCTAGGCATACACATGGAGTAGGGAGAGAGCACTGGACTACCAACAGGGAACTGTCAGTTGTGCGGCATTTACAAGTATCTGACGTATACTGTGTGGTAGCCCATGCCTGGGTTGGGGTCCTATGACCAGGACCTGATTACTGCCTTTGAAGAGCCTTCCTCCTGTAGGAACAGAACATGGGGCTCAGCTAAACATGACACAACCTTAGGATGTTGTTGTCCAGTCAGCTCTGACTCATGGCAACCTCATGTGCAACATAATGAAATACTGCCAGGCTCTGCTTCATCTTTGTGCTCCCAGCAATGTGTGAGTCCGTTGCTGTGGCTGTTGTGCAGTGCCTTCTAACCTTGGGAGGCTTGTTTTCCTGCACTATATCAGATGATATTTGGATCTGGTTATGATCCATTAAATTTTATTGGCCAATTTTCAGAAATAGATCGTTAGGCCTTTGTTTGTTGTCTTAGTCTGGAAGCTCCGTGACAGGTGTACACCATAAATGACCTCATTGATACTTGAAATATTGGTGGTATAATTTCCAGCATTATAGCAACATGCAAGCTCCCATAGTAAATTAAGATGACAGATTATTGGTAAAAACAAAAGATGACAACTGCTTTACCAGGTGTGTCAATCAAGGGTTAAGATTTGAGCAAAGATTTGTCTGGGACAGGGCAGATCATGAAATGACTACAATGGGGTGGAGTGTGTACAATGTAACAAGACAGCTTTGTCCCAATGGAAAAATCCGTGATACACACACTGTCCCAGAATGATCTATTTGATATCACCTTTGTACATCTTGTTCTTCCAGAATGTATGATGTTGGTCAGGACCATTGTGGAAGACACATTATGATACATGCAGGCATTGCATGTCATGGGCCCAAGCGGGGCTCCTGACCTCTGCTCTGTTATATGTTGACAAGTTTCTTTCTTCAGCATTCTGGAAGGGCCCTGGCTTGGACAGGTCCTCAATACTCAGTCTGCTCTTCAGCATTTCCCATTGAACTTTAAACAAAGACAGTCCAGGATCTCAATTTCAGAGATTCTTATAAAGTTGTTTCTGGGTAAGACCTTGGCTTCTTATTTTGTTAGAAGCTCTGTAGACAATTCTGTTTCTCACCCAGGGTTGAGAAATGCTGATATAGGTTATTATTTCCTATATGGTCAGACATGGGACTGCTAAGCCAGGAGGGCTGTGAACCAGAAATGGAAGAGCTGCAAAAGTTAGGAGGTCTCTGAACCTGCTACTGACCTGCGCTTAGACTCACCTGGTGCTTATTAAAGATTGGGAGTCCCAGGCCTCTTTGTTCTAGTTTCAGACTTAGGTTCAGATTCAGCAGGGCCTAGCAAGTGTGTTTCTAATGATCACTCTGGGAATTTCCTATCATAAGACCAATTGGAGAAACTGGGTCTAGCAGAACTTGTGCCACGCTGGGGGGTGGGATGGGGGTGGATGCGCTGTACTACCTGCATTCTGCTGAGTTTCCTGCCTGGGATTGGGATTGCCACTCATAAAAAGGCTTAACTAGAATATATTGAATGAAGGAAGGAAGGAAGGAAAAAGTGAAGGAACATGCACAGATTATTTAACCTTTCTGGATCTCAGTTTTCTATAGAGATACACAGTTGAACAAGACAACTCTAAATTCTCTTTCAGCTTGGATACTTTAAGATTAATTATTTGTTAATTTATTTTCCTGTTGTTGCTGCTGTTGTTGTTGTTAAGTGCCATCGAGTTGGTTCTGACTCGTGGTGAACCCATATAGGCTTTCTGAGGAGGAGCTGGTGAATTTGAACCACCGACGTTGCAGTTCACATTGACTTTGCAGTCCAGGGCTTATCCTACAAAGTCACACCAGAACTCCAGGTTTATTACCTCCATAAACAGATACTTGAACTATAATGAATATGATCATTTCATAAAAGTAAAAATATTGAGGAAATGGGTTGATAACATTTTTTTTTTAATATCAGTGTTTTAATATCACTATTCAGTGTCATAGAAATGTAATTTTGGCTTATGGTTGATGTTCAAAAACATAGAAAAAGCTAGGCTTTTATTAAAGGTGAATGTAAGCATCTGCAAATCTCCAAATCCCCTGGACTTCATCTGTAACTTTTATTGAGTTGGTGGCTCAGAGAATATTTTTCAGTTAGGCTTTGTTGATTGATCAGAAATGCTTCAGATTTATATTTCTGGTAGGGAGGAAATTTTGTTTTCCCTAAAAATAAAGAAGAAAACAAAACATCATTGGATTTAATTCAATAATATTTGATCCAATAATTTTTAGAACACTTAAAGCTAGTATCTTTCCTCTGAAAAACAGAAAGAAAATAAAACAAAATGTAATGTATTCCAAAGCTCAAAGTGGAGTAATTCATGTAATATAATTCATACTTTTTCAATAAACCTTTCTTTTCCATATGTACATGTGAATCAAATTTGAATTTTGCTATACATTTTTTTAAGGTTTTTATTGTGGATTGAGTGAAAGTTTACAGGGCATATCATCAGTTTTGCATTCAACAAATCATATACCTTGTTTCATTGCAATATTATAATCTCTTCCATGAACCATCAGTTAACAGTATTTCTCTCTATCCACATTAGCTTTTTTTTTAAACACACAAACAAAAAAACAACCACTCAGGCATATATAATAA
>NW_006408640.1:7918711-7919551 GCF_000296735.1 Chrysochloris asiatica | reverse complement strand
TGGAGCTCCTTACTGCACTTCCACCCAATCCGCCATCTTGTTTGTTCTTCCTGCTATACATTTTAAAAAGTAATTTCCACAAATGAACACACAGAAAGCTAGAAAAATCACTCTTCTCTTCATCCTGAATAATATTGTTATTCTTTCCCATTGCTTTGGTCTAAGCTACAAACTGATAGCTACATTGTTCAAGTCAGAAATTGATGACTTCAGTTTTATTGTGGCAATTTTTAATTAAAGGTACAATTTTGTTATTTAATAATCTTATTGCTATAAATTCTCAGAGAATTTAAGGTACAGTTCTTATATTATCTCCTTAGCCAAGGTATATCACAGAGTTAAGGAATATGTTCATTTCTATAATAACAAAAATCACTATTAACAGATTGACTAACCAATGAGAATACTTGACTTCTATATATTTTAATCTTTCATACACACTTATTTATCATGAGCGAACTTTTATCTTAAATAATCAAGTATTTGGCTTTCAAGATTTGTTTAATCTCATATATATCTATAACGTGTTTGCTATAGAAAATTTTAATTATTAACTTGTTGTTTTTGTTAGGCATCATCAAGTCGATACTAACTCATAGTGACCCTTTGCACAACAGGACAAAATGTTGCCTGGTCCTGCACTAACCTCACAATTGTTGCTACACCCAAGCCCAATGCTGCTGCCACTGTGCCAATCCATTTTATTGGGGGTCTTCTGCTTTTTCTCCAACCATCCACTTTACCAAACATTATATCCTTATCCAGGGACTGGTCCCTCCTGGTAATATGACTGAAGTGTGAGACACGAAGTCTGGCCTTCTTGCTTTCCAAGGAGCACTC
>NW_006408640.1:7911463-7917646 GCF_000296735.1 Chrysochloris asiatica | reverse complement strand
AAGATTTCAATTTGTATTCCATTAATTCCCGGTGCCTTGTTCTTTGCCAATGCCTTCAATGCACCTTGGACTTCTTCCTTCAGGATCACTACTTCTTGATCATATGCTACCTCTTGATAATGTTGAACATTGACCTTTTTTTGTTTTGTTTTGTTTTTGGTACAGTGACTCTGTGTACTCCTTCTATCTTCTTTTGATGCTTTCTGCCTTATTCAATATTTTGTGCATAGAATCCTTCAGTATTTCAAATCAAGGCTTGAATTTTTTTGTTCCGTTTCCCCAGCTTGAGAAATGCTAAACATGTTCTTCCCTTTTAGTTTTCTAGCTCCAGGTCTTTACACATTTTGTTTTAATATTTAGATTTGTCTTCCCAAGCTGACCTTTGAAATTTTCTGTTCAGATCTTTGACCTCCTCATTTTTTCTATTTACTTTAACATCTGTACACTAAAGAGCAAGTTTCAGAGTCTCTTCTGACATCCATTTTGGTCTTTCCCTTCTTTTTGTCTTTTTAACAACCTTTTGTTTTCTTCCTGTCTAATGTTCTTGACGTGGCACTGTGGGTTAATACACCAGACTGCAAAGCCATTTGAACTTCATGGTCAGTAGCTCAAGCTCACCAGTTGCTCCTTGGAAACCCTATACAGGGTCGCTATGGGTCGGAATCGACTCGACGGCACTTAACAACAACAACAATGTTCTTGATGTCATCCCACAGCTCTTCTGGTCTTTGGCCTGTCGTGTCTAACCATTAAATTTGTTCTTCTGATGGTCTCTAAATTCAGGTGGGATACATTCTAGGTCATATTTTGTGGACTAATTTTAATTTTCTTTAACTTCAGCCTGAACTTGCTTATGAACAATTGATTGTCTGTTTCACAGTCTGCCCCTTGTCTTTTTTTTTTTGCTGATATTATGGAGCTTTTCCACCCTGTCTGTCCATGCATGTAGTCAATTTGATTTCTGTGTATTCCATCTGGTGAGGTGCATGTGTATAATCATCTATTATGTTGTTTTAAAAAGGTATTTGCAATGAAGAAGTTATTGGTCTTAAAAATTCTATCCTGTGATCAGCATCATTTCTATCACCAAGGCCATATTTTCCAACTACTGATCCATCCTCTTTGTATTCAACTTTTGCATTCCAATCACCAGAAATCATCAATACATCTTGATTGCATGGTTGATCAGTGTTAGACTGAAGAAGTTGGTAGAGTTCTTCAATTTCATCATCACTGGCTTCAGTGGTTGTTGTGTAAATTTTAATAATAGTGATATTAACTTGTCTTCCTTGTAGGGGTATGGATATTATCTTATCACACACAGCATTATACTTAAAGACAGACCTTGAAATGTTCTTCTTGATGATGAATGTGACACTATTCCTGTTCAATTTGTCATTCCTGACATAGCAAACCATGTGATTGTCAGATTCAAATGTTCTTATCAGTCCATTTCAGATCAGTAATGTCTAGGATACGGATGTATCCTTTCCATTTAATTTTTGACAATTTCTATTTTCCCTATATTCATACTTAGTACAGTCCATGTTCTGATTTTTATTGGATGTTTACAGCTGTTTCTTTTCATTTTGTGTTGTGGCCCCATCAGCAAATGAAGACCTCAAAGGCTTTATTTCTTTCACATCATCAAGGTCAACTCTACTTTGAAGAGACAGTTCTTCATCAGTCATATTTTGAGTGCCTTCCAACTTGAGGAGTCATCTCCCAGCATTGCATCTGACAATATTCTGGTGCTTTTCATCATATTTCAACATTTAATATTCTGGTGGTATTTGACAGTGTTCTACTGCTATTCAAAGGTTTACAGTGATTAAATATTCTGAAGTAGTCCGTCTCTCCTTCTTCCTAGTCTGTCTCCATCTTGTAGCTCAGGTGAAATCTATCCACCATGGGAGGCCCTGATGGTATTTTAAATACCTGTGACATACATAGCTTTCAGAATAACAGCAACATGTAAGCCATCACAGTATGGGAGACTGGCAGACGAGTGGTGGATTATTCACTGACCCTGTCATAAACTCAGTACAATATTGAGTTTGTTCACTTAATTTGTAAATGGACTCTCCAGAACATTGTCAATGATTCCACTACTACAGATATCATTTGAGTTATCTTTTTCGACTGAAGAAGATAACCAAGGACTCTGGTCGCAGTGGTTATGAATCGGCCTGCAAATCTCAAGGTCAGCAGTGTGAAACTACCAGTTGTTCCGTGAGAAAAAGATTAAGCTTTCTGCTCCCATAAAGATTTACAGCCTCGGAAACCCTGTACAGGATCGCTATGAGTCAGAACCGACTCCACGGCACTAAACAACAACAAATCTTTTACAACTGAAAAAGATAATAGCTTCATTTCCAATAAATCAGAATGGCCACGCCCATTTTTATGCTATGTGTGAATTGATTCTTTTATTTGTTGTTGTTGTTGTTAAGGGCCGTCGAGTCGATTCCGACCCATAGCGACCCTGTATGGGGTTTCCAAGGAGTGACCGGTAAGCTTGAACCACCGACCTTGCGATTCAAATGACTTTGCAGTCTGGCACATTAACCCACAACGCCACACCAGGAATCCTATTTTAGTTGTTACTTATCGTGTAAGATCTTAGCATAGATTTGATTAAATCAAATGGCACATGTGCAATAAACAGCTGACTCAGCAGGCCTGGCATATTAAACCCTGAACACAGCAAAGAAAGTTCTGGCTCTTGATTGTCCGCTTGGAGACAATTTCTAAGCCTCTGGAATAATTGATTTAACAAGACTGTCTTTATTTAGCTGGGCCTTAATCCACGCCAGAAACTTTATTCTAATAATGTGATATACTATGGGGGTCTTGGGTTAGTGGATTCAGTTTGATCTCTGGAGAACCTGGAGTCTGAATAACTAAGGTCAGTCATGAAGGAGTACCATGCCAACATGATTGACCCCCAGTAATAACCCTGGACACCAAGGTTAGGATGAGCTTTCCTGATTGACAATGGTCCACATATATTGTCACACACCAGGATTAAATTCTGTCCATATCATCCACTGGGAGAGGATAATTGGGAACTTGTGTCCATGCTCTCCTAAAGCCTGTCCTATGTGTCTTTAACCTTTACTTATTTGAATCTTTACACTTTTGCTGTAACTTCTTCCCTAAATTCTTTTAGTTCTTCTAATGAATCACTGAATGTGAGGGTGCACTTGGGAACCCTCAGTCCAGCCTGGCTTAAAGAATAGACCATCCTGAGAAAGCAGACTTCAGAAGCCAATGATCATAAAAACTAGAGAAACCAAAGGAGCCCGGATTCTCCCTTCATCCCACGAGAGGCAGGCAGGGGCAGGTACTCTGCTGTCCTGGCAGGAAGGCCTGGTTTCTGGGAAAGAACTAAGGTCCCTTTTTAGTTTCCATTTATAAAGGCAAAGTTTGAACACAATAACCACACTCTTTTGTGTCCACATGTCCTGTTTTTATTCTAGGTGGTTCTCAAAAAAAAAGTCCAGCTGCAAAGCACTAGAAATCCTTGGAAATCATGGATTTACTACAAGAATGGAAGTCACCAATGTCAGAGAAGAGAAATTTGAGGTTCATTCCTTCCTCTTGAGAAACAGAGTCTTGGTTCCACTTACTCATTGTTCAGCGAACCCAGTGTAAGCAACCACATCATCTTGGACATGTTTGATGCTCAGACTACTCTTTGACAAGAAACTGGACAGAAAATAATCCCCACCCCCAATAGCATGATGGCACTGTTTTTGTTGTTGTTGTTGTTGTTATGTGCTGTGGAATCAGTTCCAACCCACATTGACCAACAGGGTTTCTGAGACCATAGTCTTTGCAGGAGCAGAAAGCCTCATTTATCTTTCTCCCACAGAGTAGCTGGTGGACTCAAACCCCCAAACTTGTGGTTCACAGCCCAGTGTTTACTGTATGGAGCCACTGCACTTCCTGTTTACTAGGAGGTAATCTATATGGCAATATTATTTGTCCAAAATATAGCTGAGCTTCCAGAATTAATGTCACACATTTTGTTTATTTACAGGTGAGATCTTTAAGTCTTATGACAATGAATGCACACACATATATACATACATGCATACTTAATATATTGGATAATGATAATTGGAGAAAAATTAACCAAGTAAAGGGAACAGGTAAGGAGGAGTATTTGCTAAAGAGTGATCAGTAATGATACCACTAAGAATATCATGTCTGAACAGAGACCTCTGTGAAGTGAGGGAGGAAGTCATGTAGGTCTCTGACAGAAGACAGCTTGTAGAAAGGCAAAAATATGCTTAGTACACCCAAGGAAGAAGAAGAAGGCCAGCATGGCTGAATGGTATGAGTGCAGGGAGAATGGGAAGTCGTGTTGATGTTGGAGATGGATGACATATGGCTTTAGACCAACAGAAAGTCTTTCTTGCTCTCAGTGAGATGGAAAGCCTTTGACGTTTTTGAGTATAAATGAAACACATACTGATTTACATTTTAGAGGAATTAGTGCTGTAGGATAAACAGTGAACCACAAGACCACTTTGGACTGCAAAGTCAGTGATTCAAACATACCAGCTGCTCCTCAGAAGCCCTGTACAGAGTCACTATGAGTCAGAACCTACTCAACAGCACTGAACAACAACAATAACAACATTTAACTGTTGGATTGAACATAGACTATGATGGAGAAGTTATGTGTGAAAGCAAGGAGACTTGTTAGGAGGTTATGCCAATCTTTTAGGTAGCAGATGATGGTGAGTTGGACCAGAGTGAGAGTGGGGAAGGCAGTTGGATTATGGAGATACTTTGACAACAACACCAGCAAGATTTGCTGATGGAATGACTCTGAAATGGGAAGAAGGAAGAGAAACAAAAGAAGAAATAAAAAGGCCAGAAGAACTTCAGTGTTTTGGCTTGAGCAATTGGAGGAATAAGGTTTCCATTTAACTAAGAAAGGAAGAGCTGCAGAAAAAATAGGCTTAAGAGAGATGATCAGGCATTTATTTCTCTATATACTCATTTTGAGATGATAAAGTAGAATTTCAAATGGATCTGCTGAATAGGTAGTTGGATAATGAATCTAGGATTAAGGGAAGAGATATGGAACCGGGATACAAATTTGGGAAGCATCTACAAAATGCTTAGGCAGATATTAGAGACTGGTGTACTACTAATAAAGAGTTTCAAATTTTAAAATGGTTATTCCTTCTAAGTTTTGGTACTCAAAGCATTCAAATTTATAGAAAATCCTCATAAGTGGTAATTTCCATATGTTGAATATTTGAGATGTGTCTATATCTAGATTTGGTACATGCATTTGTAAAAATCCAGGAAATTATTGGCGTATCAGAAGAGTGACATTCTCTTAGCCTCATAAACATTGACCACAAAAAGGACAGTGCTGAAAGGGAACACTTGACACCCAGTTGTCTTTGGCTACTAGGTTAGTTCCTCCCAGTTTCCTGGGTGACAGGAGTCATTAGACATAGACATCTTAACAGTCTTAACAGTCACTAAAATACAGTTAGAGCACTCTCAATTTGTCAGTCCATCTTCTGCCTATAACTGATTGGAATACTTAAAATGGGGCTACAACGTGCCCAGTGAAGGAGGCTTCCTGTGGAGCCTCTGCATTACATAAGACCATAGGTGGAATCCTGAACAACATCCAGAATCTTCTGAGGTAGGAAATTTCCACTTGAAAGGACAAGCAGACCAGCCTGAAGCAGCCAGAAGAAAAGGAGATACTTCTTGAAAGACAGACATACAGGAAAAAATACAAAACAATAACTCTAGTCCGACTGATTACTACCAGAACAAGCAAGTTGCTCACCCAGGAGACATCAAGACAAGTGGTCGGGTTCCCTCACAGAAAACTCCCTTCCAAGACTAAAACTCAATGGGAATACATGATCAGACATGTGCTCTGATTAGTGACCACATTCATCACTATAAGGGAAGTGGGGGAGAAACAGCAGTGAAGCTGTGAGCTAAGCCCTACAATGTTCAATAGACCCCTGTGGAGACCTGGTTGGCCAGCAGTGTGGCAAGACTTGGGGACTCTTGGACCCAGAGTCAGTGACATAGCCACAGAGGACTAGAGTGGAGAGGGAAGTGTCCAGCTGATAAGAGAGGGCATATGCATAAGAACACCCACACTTGCAGATAATATCCACTTGACCTGGC
>NW_006408640.1:7896061-7910603 GCF_000296735.1 Chrysochloris asiatica | reverse complement strand
AATTATTGTTATTGTTATTGTTGTTAAGTGCCATCAAGTTGGTTCCGACCCATAGTGACCCTGTATAGGGTTTCCAAGGAGCTTAAACTGCCAATCTTGTGGTTCAAACCAGTTTTGTAATCCAGCGCATTAACCTACAGTGTCACACCAGGATTCCAAATATATTTTAGAGTGTTAAACTTATACATTTTGATTTGATTTTGTTAATTTCATACCTGGTAATTTAAGTCTTGCATGTTCTCCTACCTACCCACTACAGTCACTTACTTCAACCCATGGCATTCTGGTGAAAAGGTACTAAAAGACTTAATTTTTATCTGTGGTATCTTGTGTGATCTATGGCTTCCCATTGTCCGAGTTACTATTGTCTCTCCAATGTAAGTAAAAACAAATGATTTTCCTTTGGAATTCTAAGTAAATATAAGCTTATATTTTGGTCCCACTTAGTATTCTGCCCCTAAGCTTGGAAGCACCATAAAGTCAATTGTAAAGGGCAAGTGTGCTGTAGATTCTTATTTTTGCATGCAGGGCAGAGAAGCTGTCCAATATCCTGGGATCTGCTTTTATGCTGGTTTCTGAGATGTGGGGAGTTCCTTTCCCAGATCAGTGGCAGGATGTGAGAGTTGAAGAAAAATAAAATAAAATACTCAGCAAGTTTGCATGAAAGAAAAATTCTATGAGAAGTATGAGCATTTATTTTTCACATATTGGTCATTGTGATTATTATTTACATGTTGTTAATGAAAGAGTCTTTGAATAACCCCTGCACTCCTAACTTAACCTGCAGAGAAAGTCTGTGGACTATTACCTTCTCACTGGGAAATTATTTTCTCCATATGTGTTTGATGATGACAGGCCTTTTTCCATCTTGCGGTTCTTCCTCCTTGGAGAAATAGAAATGTAGGAAATAATTTCTGATTTGATACTTGCTGTTCTATCCACGTATCACTGCAGTTTAAAAACTATCTAAAGCTTTGCTAACAACTTAGTATTAAATCTGTACCTTGGGAAAAAAGGGAGGCAAAAGTTAAGATAAGAAAGAACCTTTAAAAAATTATATGTTTGAAACTATATGTGAAATATTTAGAAGAAGAGATACATCCCTGTTTTTACTGGGTGCACAGTGTTATATAAAGCTATATATATGGAGGCTGGGTAAAATCATTTCTAAGCTAAAATCCCATAATTTTGGCTCATGGGTGGTCTCATTATATACAGGGATGCTTTTACTCTATGTGTCACCTAATTCAAAATTGTGATAATTCATCGTTAGTTCTGGAAAGGAAAGTGGGTATATTTGTGGACCAGCTAAATAGCAGTCATAGCAAAGTAACATCAAGCAATTGAACATTCACAGGATTCATCTGTTTTGAAAATGTAATTCTGAGTGATTTTTTAACTTGGAATATTTATAGCATTTAGAATTCTTTTGGCAAAAGAATGAGACTTTATTATATTACTGTTGTTGTGGTGTTGGGTGTCAAGTTGGTTCTGACTCACATAGTGACGCTGTATCGGGCTTCTGAGGGTTAGAATCAGCAGTTCAGTGTTTATCCCATAGTGCTACTCCATGGCACTTTTACAATATTTCAAATCTTTAAAACAAATCTTCATATATCATAACCATACTGCATAATGCAAAGAAATGTCAATTACTTTGATGTCAAAAGCAATGGAAAATTATAGTGTCCCCAAATACATAGATCAAGAGATGAAGACACAGGGAGGAATTCAAGGGTTAAAGTTGGTAGGGGTAAATACTGTTATATACACAACCCTATGACAATAGTGTTCTATGGGTAGATACATGGACAGAAACACAAGCTGATCAAGTATAGGAAGGAGAGGGGGAATACATTCATAGGTTTATAAGGGTTTGACAAAGGATATTTGTACATGGATATTTATCTGGTGTGGCTCTGTAGGATAAAGCACTAGTCTGCTAACCTCAAAGTTGGTAGTTCAAACCCCCCAGGTGCTTCTCGGAAACCCTATATAAGGCGCTTCTCGGAAACCCTATATATATGAGTTAAAACCAACTACCCAGCACTTAACAATAATAACATATACCATTGCTGCTATGAATGTGATAGAGCATATAGGGAGCAAAATGATGAAAACTTCTTAGATGTTGCCAAATACCTTGAGGCAACAAGTTACTGGGTCTGTGGCTCAGGACCATAGTCTCAGGGGACACCATGATAAATTGGTATACCATAGTCCACAAAGGCAATGTTCTACATTCGACTTTGGTGAGTAGTGACTGAGATCTTCAAAGCTTATGAATGGTCACTTAAGGGGCAACTACTGGTCTCTTCATGTGAGGAAGAAAGAATAAAGATGAAAATTGAAGATGCTTGGAATCAATTAGTTCAATGTACTAATGGAACATGTGAACATCAGTCCCCATAACTCTAGATCAGAACTACATGGTGCCCAGCTACCACTACAAACTGCTCTGCAAGAGATCACATTAGAAGGTTCCAGATTGAGTGGGAGAAAAGATGGAACAAAACTCAAAATTATTTTTAAAAAAAGACTGCACTTACTGATCAGAAAGGGACTGGAGGAACCCAAGACTACGGCCCTTGGCCACCCCTCAGGTCTGGAAGGGAACTCACCCATGCGGCCCAATTTTTAGCCAAGTGGTAGATAGGTATATAGCAGGGATGACAGTACTGGTAAGGTATGCTCACCATGGAATGGTCAATCATTCACTATTATATGAGCAACATTTACCTAAGGACAAAGTTTGGAAGGGTTGGGAAGAAGGGTGGAATGGAAATAAAAACCACAGGGAGGAAGTGGGAAACTGTTGTTATATGAAAGGGATTGCAATCATTGAGAGGAGACAAAGTATGGTTAGCTGTGTGTAAAACTGATGATTGGCTCTGTAAACTTTCATTCAGTTCACTTTAACTAAAAAAAAGAGAAATGGCCACTTTTTTTTTTTCTTTTCTCTAATATAACCAGGCCCACATCCATTCGACAATCACAAACTCTCTAACTAAAACAAAGCTTAATGTTCATCTAATCTAAACGTCTTCCCATACGTGTATGTCAATACCCTGATTTCTTGATCTTTCTCCCTTAAATAAGTTTTTTTCTTTCTTGGTCTTCATCTCAATAAATGGCACCTCTAATTAACCAAGAAGCCTGAGATTCAATCTAGGCATCCCATTCCCAAGCCCTTTATCTAATCTCTCACCCAATCCTGAAATTCTACCTCTAAAATTCTGTTCTCCATCTCTTCACCTTTCAGGAGTTGAAGGAAAGGTTGGGGACAGCTAAGACACCATCACGACTCACTCTGATGTCTCTATGTCCTTCTCTTGACCCTTTTAAAATCTATTTTCCATCCAGGAGCTAAGTGTGATTTTAAAAATGAAAAATAATCATATTACACTCCTGCTTACTGTCCTTCAGTATGTATTTACAATAAAGTCCAAAATCCTTCATAGTATTTACAAGTTTTGAAAGTCTTGCTCTGACTACTTCTTCAGACTCTTGTCTGCTGTTTATTCCTTGAAGCTATTGAACACTGTCCCCTCTTAGGACATTCAGACATACTGCTCCTGTCCCTAATACCTCATCCTTCAGGTTTCATCTCAAATACACTTTCTCAGTAAAGCATTCTCTGACCTCTTACTTTTCCTTCATAATACAATAAATGAAATTATGTGTGTGTGTATTTAGTTGAGTATACCATATATGAACATAATGTGGATTGTTGTAGTTAAGTGCAGTTTAATCAGTTCTGACGCATAGTGACCCCGAATGAGTTGGTTAGTGAGTTTGAACCACTGACCCTGTGGCTCAGATTGATCTTGCGGTCCAGTACTTTATCCCACAGCATCACACCAGGACTCCTTTTGAATATATATGTAAATATGAACATTATCTCCTCCTCTATGATGGTAGGCAGCGTATCTGCCTCATCTCACTGTTGTGTTCTCCAGTAAATAACATTCTTACTATGCACTCAGAAAATGGAATGGAATGGATTCTAAGCACTTAGTAAATTGAACTGAATGAATTCAATGCAATTATTGTTATTGTTATTGTTGTTAAGTGTCATCGAGTTGGTTCTGACTCATAGTGGTCCTGTGTAGGGTTTCCCAGGAGCAGCTGGTGAGTTTGAACTGCTGACTTTGTGGTTCAAATTAAACTTGCGGTCCAGTGTTTATTCTACAGTACCAAACCAGGACTCCATAATTATTAGAAATTGTTAATTTATATATTGTGCCTTAGTTGAAATTTGTTTTATCAATCAAAGGACTTGTGTATATTCTTGATGAAGAAGTGCCTTTTGGTGCAAAAGAAAGTTATGTTAAAAACTATTGTACTTGACAACCAAAGAATAAACATACAATGTGCTCATCACTTATTTAGGTTAACTTTACCATTAACTGTGCATACATAATTAAATTCCCAGTCATGACTCAAATAAATAAGTAATTAGTCTGAAGACAGAATGGACACCTTTGGCTATATCATCTCACTTACTGTGTGTTTGGTATAGGACATTATCTAATTATTGCAGTTATGTACATATGTCTCTTAGTTGGTGGTATGTGGGACAAATAATAATGATTAAACCATAATAATACCATAAGTATAGACCCATTTCTTTCTAGTTGATTCCTACTCATGACAATTCCATGTTTTTCAGAGTAGAACTGTGTTCACAGGCTTTTCAATGGTAAACTTTGTTGAATATTTATCATGAGTCAGGTCCCTTTAATTCTTACAAGATCTCTAGCACTTGTTGTTGTTGTTGTTAGGAGCTGTTGAGTTGGTTTGGGCTCATAATGATGCTATGCAAAACAGAATGAAACACAAGATATGTATCACACAGATATTATTATTATCCCACTTTCAGATTAGGGAGTTGAAAGTTGGAGAGTTTAAATGACTTCAGTAACTGAAGGAGCAGAGCATTGACCCCCAAGTCTGTCTGAGTCCAGAAATCTAGCTCTTAACCACTGTTCCATATACTCTATCAGAGAGGTTTCCCTGATCTGTGCAAGCAGGACATCAACGTTGTTACTGCAGGTAGACCTTCTTCACTTTTAGCAGATGTCTACTAACAGTGGAGGGAAGATATTTTTAACCTAGAACTTGATAAGAAAAGAACTTTATAAAGAAATAGGACTATAGTCTAATAAATGAAGTTTATACACATGAATGCCTATTAAGAAAGAATAATATTCAAGCATACCCATGGTGTTGTCTTTGTATTACTACAACACCCGGCATGGTATTGAAGAACCTTACTGGGAGATAGTGAGGAAGGACAATAAGTTGTGTATATTTAGTAGCTGTATGTTGTTGTTGTTGTTAAGTGTCATCTAATCGGTTCTGATTCATAGTGACCCTGTGCAGTGGCTGGAAACGTTTAGGTTAGCAGTCCAGGGCTTATCCTACAGTGCTACACCAGGACTCCAAGAAACAATATAGTAATGTAAACTTTTGGATGATCTCTAAAACCACCTTATTAATTATTAGTTTGCCCATGTCCTAAGTAAGCAACCTGGAACACAGAGTCTGCTCACATCATGTGGTCAGGAAGCAGCAATGCTGGGACTTGGCTAAGGCTGAAAGCCTGGATAGAAGGGACTTCCCAGCCAGAAATCTTGGTTTTGTCTCTCTCTGGTGGTGGGAATGATAGGAAAACATCAGGAAACAGGCCTGAGAGAAAAGGGCAGCTTGGACAGGAAGGGCCACATAAAGCTGATCATCAAGGCGAGGAAAGGAGAATTCGAATTTGTTTATGAGCCAATGCTGGGTGAAGAAAATTAGAATGCTGCAGGGATAGGTTGTTGTTGTTAAGTGCCATCTAGTCGGTTCTGACCTATACTGACTCTGTATAGGGTTTCTGAGGTTTTAAATCATTTTGGGAGCAGAAAGCCTCATCTTTCTTCCATGGAGAGGCTATCAGGCTCAAACCATGGACCTTGTGGGGTGCAGTACAGCACGTACCATTTGGAGCCACCGTGCTGCCAGCAATGATGTGTAACATCCCTATAAAGAAGTCAGGGCAGGTGGCAGGGCCCCCAGCCTGCCCACTTAGGGCCTTGGAAGCACCATCTCCATTCTGCTTGGGTGGCCTCTTCCTTTGACTCTTTGCTTTGATCCTTCCCCTCTGACCTGCATTGTTCCTGATGCTACAGTTAAAATGATCCCTTAAAAACCAATATGTCTCTCAAAAGTAGATTTTCATTCTGAAGTTAAATCCTCAAAGTACAGACATTGCCCTTCAACTACACAGAATGCATCCCCTGTGATCGTATTTCTTTTGACCTTGCTATTTGAGTTCTCAGTGGTTTGTTATAGATTGAATTGTGTTCCCAAAAAGAAATGTTCAAGTTCTAACCTCTGTGCCTATGAATATGACTTCTGGGAAATAAGGTCTTTGAAGAAGTTATCAGTTAGGTTAACATGAGGTCATGCTGGAGTAGGGTGGGTTAAAATTCAATGTGACTAATGCCCTTATAAAACATTAAATGATGTGTCTCAATCCAAGGAACACCAAAGATTGTTTGGAAGTGCCAGAAGCTAGGAGAGAGATATGGGATAGTTCCTCTTTCAGAGCCCACAGAGGAGTCAACGAGGCCAATACTTTGATCTTAGACTCTCTGCCTCCAGACTGTGAAGCAATGAGAGGGAGGACAGCAAACAACGATGGAGGCAAGGGAAGACTCTGGGAGGAGAGCAAGAGTTAAAGACAAAAGAGGCAAATTCTGTTATATACACGATCCTGTATTAATGACGATCTATGAGGGGATGCATGGATAGAGACACAGTGTACTAGGGAGAATAGGACTAGAGTCATGAATACATGAGAGTACTTCATGGAAAATAGAGCTAAAAGATGATAGAATTTTTCCATGAATTTTTTGAAGCCAACTTGTATACATGTTTGGCAGGATATTGCTGCATGTGTATTTGACTATGATGCAATTATATACATGGGAGCAGTGAGATGCTGTAGCATAAACACTGGACTATGAAGCACAAAGTTAGTAGTTTGAGCCCACCAGGTGATCCATGAAGAAAGATGAGGCTTTCTGCTCCTGCAAAGATTTATAGCCTATACAGGGTTGCTAGGAGTTGCTAGGAGTTGAAGCAGACTTCCTGGCACTTAACAACAATAATATTCATGAATGTGGTAGAGCTTATAGAGTATAAAATTATGAAAACTTCTTAGATATAACTGAACACCTTGAGGGAATGACTATGCACAGGATAGTCTCAGGTGACACCAAGGTCAATTGTCATAACATTGACCACAAAGACAAAAGGGCCTTAAAAGCTTGTGAATGGACAGCTAGGGTGAAACTATTGGTCTCTTTCCATCAGGAGGAAAGAAGAATAATGAAAATTGAAAATGCATGGAACCAATTAGTCCAGTGGACTGATGGACCATGTGGACATCAGCCTCCATGACCCTGAGACCAGAACTAGATGGTGCCTGGCTGCCACTACCAACTGCTCTGAAAGAGATTACATTAGAAGGTCCTAGATAGAGTGTGAAAACAATGTAGAACAAAACTCCAAACATAAAAAATATAGACCTTAGGATAGAAAGGAATGTCAGGAAACGTGATTACAGAAAGCTTATAAGCCTGTCTTCAGCCTATAACTGATCAGAATACCTAAAAGGGGTCTAGAAGTTGCCCAGTGAAATAGGCCTCTTGAGGAGCCTTTGTAGTGTATAGGACCTTAGGTGGAATTCTGAGCCCCATCCAGAACCTTCTGAGGTGGGACAGTCCCACTAGAAAGGACAAGCAGACCAGCCTGGAACAGCCTGAGCAACAGAAGATACATCTTCAAAGAAAGATCAGCAGGAAAAATCCAAAACAAAAATGACAGTATGATTGGCTACTATAAGAACAAACAAGTTGTTTGCCTGGGAGTTATAAAGGCAAGCAATCAAAGCCCTTCAGGACAAACCCCCCTCCAAGATTGAAGGGAGTTTTGTCTTGAAGGGACTTGATTGCTTGACTTGATGGAAACTCAAAGGGAATACATAAGCAGGCATGTATGCTTTGTGGCGACCATGTTGGTCTACTGGTGAGTGGAAGATGGGGATAGGCAGTAATGAAGAAATGGGCTCAGTTCAACCACATTCCATAGACTCCCGTTGACCAGGAGATGAGAGAGAAGAGGAAGGGCTGGTCGGTCGGAAATGTGGTGAGACCTGAGACTCCGGAACCCATAGACAAGGACATAGCTATAGATGGCTAAAGCTGAAAATGAAGCACCCAGCTGTTATTAAGTGAGGGGAGACACACAAGAATGCCCAAACTTGCAGATAGTACCCTTTTGACCTAGCCTCGATGGCTTGACAATCAGAACTTGACTAAAGGAAGATGAAAAAAAAAAAATTTTTTTTTGATAAAGGAAACAAGTGTAAATTGCTACAGTTCAATGAACTTGACCTATACTTATGGATGTAGTAGTTCAAAACACCAACTGAGAGGGAAGGGGTCTTCACATCAAGTATGAATCCTATCCCCTCTGTATACAGGGTAGATAGGGATGGGCAACTTAGACATTGGCTACCTAAAATGAGGGGGTGATAAAGGCACGAAGTGACTGGCTTATAAGTTTTCAACAGGGAGTTTAGTTTAAGTGTGAGGGGGAAGTGAGGTAAAGTCCCCACTGAATAGTTTTCATCTTTTCTAGAAGGGTCTGGTGAAAAGAGATGGGGATAAGATTCTTATGATTCAATAGTGAGTAAATGTTATCATGATTAATTGAGACTGTCACAATTGTAAAGGTAGAAGTTTTGTAACAAAAATCGTGGAGTAGAAACAGAGGACCCTAGGACCATCAAGGGAGAAGAGCACAAGCAGAATGAGGGACCCTATCCAGAGAACAGAGACACCAGAGATGGAGGCAGACATCAACTGAGGAATCTGGACTTATGGAAAGAGAGGGACTGGGTGATGGCAGCCAGGAGGCAGGCTTGTAGAAAATGCCCTTTGGTTGTTTAAATTATTATATATTCCTGAGTGGTTTTGTGTACAGACCCCCTACCCCCAAAAAAACAAAAAACAAAACAGAGGGAATGGACACAAAAACTGTTGAACAATGATGTGTGGAGGAGATCGTAATCATTGCAATGAAACGATGGTGTAAAGCCAATGTTCTCCCATGTAAACTATCATTCGGTTCACAATAATTTTTTTTTTTTTTTTAAGTCTAGACTTACTGGTTGGATAGAGATGGGTAGAACCCCTGATACTATGGTCCTTAGCCACCCTTCAGGTCTGGAACTGAACTCGCTCTCATGGCTTTATTTTCAGCCAAGTGCTAGACAGGTCTATGTTGCTGTTGTTGTTGCTAAGTTCCATTGAGTTGGTTCTGACTCACAGCAACCCTGTATAGGTTTCCCAACCCTGTGTGGGAGCAGAAAGCCTCATCTTTCTCCCATGGAGTGACTGGTGGGCTCAAACCACTGACCTTGTTGTTGGTACCCCAGGGCTTGTCCTCTACAGCCATCACACTTTCACACAAGTCTATATGGGGAACAATAACACTAGGGACATGTGCTCTCCTTGGAAATATCAACCTTTTGAGATTAAAAAGGGCAACATTTACCCAAGGACAGAGTTCTGAAGGGTTAGGAAAGAAGGAGGAATGGAAATGGGAGACACAGAAGAAGTAGAATAAGTGATGTTGCATTGTGGGATTGTAATTAATGACACAAAACAATCTGTGTATGAATGCCTGAATGGAAAACTGACCTGCTCTGTAAACCCTCATCCAATCTACAATAAAATGTTTTTTAAAAAAAGAAAGAGAGAGAAAAATTCTGTTCTTATAAGCCACATAGCTTGTATATTTTGTTATGGTAGCCCTAAGAAACTTGTACACTACAGAGACTGGAATCAGGGTGAATAATGTTCTCCTTCCACCTCAGGACTTTGACTGCACTTTTAGGAGTACATTCAGAGGTTTCATTGATACTTACTTGGATGAGTGCTGACAGAAAGATCTCTACTGCTGATCAGATAGCATTTTTTTTTTTCCATAGTTTTCCCCTCTCTCCTACAAACATCTCTGGTTGACTCTTTGGACTGAGGTTCGACACTGCCTCCTGTATTAAATGCTGCCTGTGACACTGTCAGAACCACAGTTAGGACTAAGCCACTACACAAAGGGACCTAGAGCATCCTCGTGGTACTGAGCTTCACACCGGCCCACACATCCAACATAAAGCCCATCATTTATAATTCAGACAAGTGGTCAAGTACTGTGTTAATATTTTACTTATTGTTTTTTTCAGTAAAGTAATACATAGGAGTTTGCATTCTCGTTTCCATTTTAGGCACTTTAAAAATATTGGCAGTGAAAATCGAAGACAATTTAAGAACTGTTGTAGGTATCAACTCAACTCTTCAATAATTTGTTCAATACCTCTAAAAGAGACAGTAAGTCAAGGATGAAATGAAACAGTAAACAGAACAAAAACAGAGTTCACATATGGTAACAGCTCTATCGTTTCAAGCTTCAGACAGAGACAGGATCAAAATGTCGAAAATGATGGATGACTGTCGTACTCCCCAGATGAGCTCATCTCACTGCTGAATTGTTGTTGATTTGCAACATGCTTTTCACATGATGTATTCTTTTACAAAATTCAATTTAGGGTAAAGTTTAGCCTCATCCCATGAGGACTTCCATGTCCCAAGACACCCTTGCAAGAGGGATGAATCAAGTCGAGTCATTCTATTGTGCAATATGCTCCTCACTGGGAAAGAGCAACAGAGAGAGTAAGAAAGAAGTCATCAGCTCTCTCAGTGTATTTAGTCAATGGCCAACAATGAAATGCTCACTCCTCAGTCCCAGAACCTTATTGTGTTCTTGTTGTTGTTGTTAGTTGTCATTGAGTCAGTTCTCACTCACGGTACAGCAGAATGAATTGTGCTCTGTAGTGCTATGGTCATTGGCATGTTTGAGTGTTATCAATCTTTATGGATAAATAACTGCAACAGTTATTTATCCATAAAGATTTCATTGGCTAATTTTCAGAAATAGATCGGGCCATTCTTTCTAGTCTTAGTCTGCAATCCCCATTGAAATTTGTCCACCATAGGAGAACCTGCAAGGTGTAAAATGCTGGTGTCATAGCTCCCAGTAGCACAGCAACATCCAAGCTACTACAATACAAGAAATGGACAGAGTTCTGCCTTTGGTGCTATAGCATTGTCATTAATCAGTAGAGTTTTCTCAGTGCAAGACTCTGCTTCAGAATTTGTATTAATCATTTTTTTCCTAAAAGCCTCCTTGTGCTTGGGTTTCATTTACCCACCATAACATTTCCTACTGGTATTTCTGCCTCTGATTTCCATTCTGATTTCCCTGACATTATTTCACTCTGCTATGTGATCCACTGTAGATGCTTACCCTTTCTGACTCTGGGACTCTCCAAGGGTTCCCCTTGTCCATTTTCTAAGATTTGGTTCCAAAACATTTGGTTCCATAAGCTGCAAGTCTGAAATGCTATTGTGACATTCTTTGTTAAGTGGTAGAAGGAGACTAATGTCACTCATCAATTATGCTGTACCTCTAATTTAGAATCAGGGACTACAGCCACCTGTTCTCTATTCTGTCACTATATTTACACAAGACTAATTCCTCTACTGTATTGAAACTCTACCCCGTGTAATTTTCATAGCTTTCGGGGCTATGAAAACGATATAAGTACAGCAGTAGATATATTCATGTGAATATCTATGTCAAATGATAACATTTAACTGAGTGACCAAATTCTTTTGTGCCTTCTGTTGGTGAAAGTAGTTTTATGAGCATCCTGGATGCCATCTGGCAATGTGTGAATTGCTTGGCACAGCACTGTTACTGCCTAAAATAATTCCTTACATGCTATCAGCATAATCAGATGCCACAAAGACCTTATTATATGAAGGATTTTCTAAGTTTATTTGGTGGTGGTGGTGGTGGTTATATGTTGTGGAGTTGGTTCTGACTCACAGTGGCCCTGCATAGAGTTTTCAAGGCTGTAAATCTTTACATGAGCAGAAAGCATCATCTTTCTTCTGTGAAACAGCTGGTAGTTTTGAACTGCTGACCTTGAAGTTAGCAGCCCTATTCATAACCACTATGCTACCAGAGCACTTTAAGTTTATTTAAAAGCTGGAAATAATACAGTTCGATGCAATGAAGAATATCTGTTCAATAACCCTTCTGAAATATATTTGGAAAAGCAAACTATGACCTGTAGGCCAAATCCATTGTACTATCTTTTTGTATCAAGGGCTATGAGTTGCGCTGAAAACCAAAAGATTAGCAGTTTGAATCTTCCAGCCACCTTTCAGGAGAAAGATGAGTCTTTCTGCTCCCATAAAGATTTACAACCTCAGAAACCTTATAGAGATTGACTTCACGGCACACAGCCACCACCAACCACCTTTTTGTATAAAGTTTTATTGAGATATAGCCATGCTCATTTGTTTACATATTGTTTATGCTTCCACAATACAAAAACAGAACTGAGTAAGTGAAACAGAGAACGTACTGGCCCACAACACTTAAAATAGTTACTAGCTGGCTCTTTTCATTAAATGTTCCTATTTCCTAATCAATTTTTGCATTGATTCTGAGATTTGTTCCATCGTGAACACAAGGACACCTCAATATATTTTTTAATGAATTAAGAGGATGTGATCTTTATTTCAGTGTAACTTTGATGATATGGTGATTGTGGAGAAGACTGATACACCCCACAGAGAATTACAATAATCACAGCATTGACTTGAGAAAAGAATGTAATCAGCTTCTTCTGACTTTTACTTTTGCCAACACTGGCAATGTGAGATAAACATGGCTTAATGTGCCAGACTGCAAAGTTGTTTCAACTGTAAGGTCAGTGGTTCAAGCACACCAGAAGCTCCTCGGAAACAGGGTCACTATGGGTCAGAACTGACTCAATGGCACTTAACAACAACAACAACTAACCTCAGGGTTGGAGGTTCAAGCCCTCCATCTGCTTGCTCTTCAGGAGAAAGATGAGGCTGCTTGTTCCCATAATGATCTACAAGTCTCAAAAAATCCCATGGAGAGCTGTACGCTGCCTGATAGGGTCACTGTGAGGTGGGATGTACTCAAAATAGTGGGTTTAGGTTTGATGAGATATAGCTAAGGTTAATAATTACAGTTTCCAGAATTGATGTTCTAAGTTCTATATGAAGTCAGTATATTTTTTCCACAGTTTGTCATACTATGGTGGCTTATATGTTGCTGTGATGCTGGAAGCTATGCCACCATTATTTTAAGTATCAGCTCTGCTGATACTTAAGACAGACTAAGAAGAAGGAGAGGTAGTCTACTTCTAAATGGTTAGTCATTGAGTATCTTATGTATGTTGTTGTTGTTATGTGCTGTGGAGTCGGTTCCGACTCATAGCGACCCTGTACAGGGTTCCTGAGGCTGTAAATCTTTATGGGAGCAGAGACTTATGTATAGTACCATTCAAAATACAACTGGGGAAGAGCTGCCCCCTTAAGTAGTTGTTATTAAGTGTCATCAAGTTGATTCTGACTCATAGCAAGCCTGTATAAGGCTTCTGAGGAGTGGCTGGTGAGTTTGAACCATCGACCTTGCAGGTCAAGCTGCCCTTATGGACCAGTGTGTATCCTAAAGTACCATACCAGGACTCCATAAGCAGAGCTGACCATAAAGGCATGAATGGAGCAAAAGTTCCTTCATTTGCTGATAGGTCACAGTTCAAAATGAGAAGAAATAGCTGTAAACACCCATTATTAATTGAAACATAGAATGTACAAAGCAGAACTCTTAAGAAAATTGGAAGTTGTGAAAAATGAAAGGGACCGCATGAAGATCGATACCCTAAGCATTAGTAAGCTGAAATCAACTGTTGTTGTTGCTACTGTTAAGTGCCTTCCAGTCGGTTCTGACTCATAGCAACCCTGTATAGGTTTTCTGAGTAGCAGCTGATGGGTTTGAATCACCACCTTGTGGTTTAAATAAACCCAGCGGTCTAGTGCTTACCCGATAGCACCATACCAGGACTCCAAAATAGATTGGTATTGGCAATTTAAAATCTGACTATCATGTGGATTGTATCAGGAATGACAAATTGAAGTGAAATGGTGGTGCATTCATCATCAAAAAGAACATTTCAAGTTCTATCTTGAAGTGCAATGCTGTCTGTGATATTCATATAACAATATTCATACAACTATAAGGAAGGCCAGTTAATTTCACTATTATTCAAATTTCATCACCAACCTGTGATGATAAAACTGAAAAATTATACAAATTTCTTCAATCTGAAACTGATCAAACATGCGATCAAAGTGCATTGAAAATCACTGGTGCTTGGAATGCAAAAGTTGGAAACACAGAGAAGGATTTGTGTTTAGAAAATATGACCTGGAGATAGCACGACAGAACTTTGCAAGACCAATGACTTATTCAGTGCAAATAGCTTTTTAAAACATAAAAGGTGACTAAACATATGTACCTCACCAGAAGTAATACACAATATCAT
>NW_006408640.1:7888501-7889886 GCF_000296735.1 Chrysochloris asiatica | reverse complement strand
CAATGATGTGGAGAGATGGAGAGGCTGGGGACTTGGACCCAGAGAGTGAGAGGGGCTGTGTGTTGATGACCAGGGGCAAGCTTGCAGGGTATAAACTTTGGTTGGTTGATGATGCATGGAGGGGATTGTAACCATGGCAAGGAAATGATATACAACAGGATGAAAGTAAAGCTAACGTTCTCCCATGTAAAAACTATCACATAATTCACAATAAAGCATTAAAAAAAAAAAAAAAAAAAAAGCAAGGCCCCAGGAATTGAAATCTTTCAACAAACTGATGCCAAGAAATTTATAATACAACTACCTAACCAACCATTTAGAAGAGATCCATATTTATGCCCATCCCAAAGAGAGATGACCTAACAGAATATGGAAATTTTCAAACAATATCATTAATATCACATGCAGTAAAACTTTGCTGAAGATAATTTAAAAATAGTTGCAACAGTATATTCACAGGGAACTGCCAGAAACTTAAGCTGGATTCATAAGAGGATGTGGAACTAGGGATATCACTGTTGATGGTAGATGGGTTTTGACTAAATACAGAGAATACAAAAAATATGTTTACTTATGCTTTATTGACTATTCAAGAACTTTCGACTGTGTGGATCATGATAAACTATTTATAACATTGCAAAGAATGGGCATTTCAGAACATTCAATTGTGTTCAAAAGGAATCTATACATAACCTCATAAGCAGTCATTAGAACTGAACAATGGGGGCATTGGATGGTTTAAAATCAGGAAGTTGTGTTCCAGGAATTTATCCTTTCACCTAATTTATTCAATCTGTATACTGAGCAAAATTAAATTAAAAATCTGGATTTTATGAAGAAGAACATTAGATCAAGATTGGAAGAACTCATTAACAACCTGCAACATGCACTCACTGCACTCACTCTTCTATGCCAAGAAATTTGGAAGACCTGGCCAACTGACTGTAAGAGATCCATACTTGTGCCCATTCAGAAGAGCATATCATTGCTGACATCAAATGGATCTTGGCTGAAAGCAGAGATTACCAGAAAGATGTTTACCTCTGCTTTGTTCACTATGCAAAGGCTTTTGATTGTGTGGATCATGACAAGCTATGGACAACATTGCAGAGAATGGGTATTCTGGAATACTTAATTGTGCTCATGAGGAACCCGTACATAGACCAAAAGGCAGTTGGTTGAACAGAACAAGGGAATACCAATGGTTTAAAATTAAGAAAGTTATGTGCCACTGTTGTATTCTTTTGCCATACTTATTCAATCTGTATGCTGGGTAAATTATCCAATAATCTGGATTAGATGAAGAAAAATGTGGCATCAAGATTGGATGAAGATTTATTAATAACCTGTGATATGCAGATGATACAACCTTGCTTGCTGAAAGT
>NW_006408640.1:7881533-7888254 GCF_000296735.1 Chrysochloris asiatica | reverse complement strand
TATGTTCAAGAGCAAAGATATCAGTTTGAGGACTAAGGTGTGCCTGATCCAAGTCATGGTATTTTCAATAACCTCATATACATGTGAAAGTTGGACAATGAATAAGGAAGACTATAGAAGAATTGATACATTTGAGTTATGGTGTTGGAGGAGAATATTAAAAGTACCATGGACTTCCAAAAGAACATACCAATCTGTATTGGAAAAAGTACAGCCAGAATATTCCTTGGAAGGCAGGATGGCCAGAGCACATCTCTCGTATTTCAGACACACTATCATGAGGGATCAATCCCCTGAAGAAGGAGATCGTGTTTGGTAAAGTGGAGGGTAGGAGAAAAAGAGGAAGACTCCCAATGAAATGGATTGGCACCGTGGCAAGCAGCAATGGGATCAAATGCAGCAACAATTGTGAGGTTAGCACAGCACTGGGCAATGTTTTGTTTAGTTGTGCATAGGGTTGCTACGAGTCAGTACTAATTTGATGGCACATAACAACAACAACATATAGATGATACAACCTGGCTTCTTGGAAGTGAAGATGACTTAAAATATTTACTGATGAAAATCACAGACTATATAGCCTGCAGGATGTATTGCACCTCAAGGTAAAGAAAAGGAAAAATCTCACAACTGGACCAATAAGTAAATCATAATAAACGGGGGGGGAAAAAAATAGAGGTTTTCAAAGACTTCATTTTGCTTGGATCCACAATCAACAGTCATGGAAACAGCATTCAAGAAATCAAAGGATGCATTGCATCAGGCAAATCTGCTGCAAAAGGCATCTATATAGTGTTCAAGAACAAAGTTGAGTTGGTTATGATCCATAGTGACCCTAAGTACAGAACAGAATATCACCTTGTCTGGCACCACTCTCACAATTGCTGGTATGCTTGAGCCCATTGTTGCTGCCACTATGCCAATCTGTCTTATTAGGGGTCTCCTTCTTTTTTTCTGTCCCTCAACTTTACCAAGCATGATGTCCTTCTCCAGGGACTGGTCCCTTATGACAATATGTCTGAAGCATGAGAAACCAAATATGGCCATCTTGGCTTCTAAAGAGCATTCTGGCTGTGCTTATTCCAACACAGATTTGCTTGTTTTTCTGGCAGTCCATGGTACCTTTTAACATTATTCTCCAACACCATAACTCAAATGCATCAATTATACAGTCTTCCTTATTCACTGTCCAACTTTCACATGCACATGAGGCTGTTGGTATCAGGTCAAAGATAGATTGAAAACATTTTTTAAAAAATATAACACCCATGAGTTTAGTTGTTTTATGTGGAAACATCACTCAGATTTTACTGTGGTGTTTGAGACAAAAACCTGTTCTTGAGCCTTTATACAAATATCAAATTATATCTCTAGCTTTCAAGTAAATTCCTATGTGTATAACATGAATAACTTTTATAATTTAAGATTTAATAAAATGTTTGTTTTCTGAATCATATTATTACACTCATCATCATACATACTTTGAGTGAAATGAAAGCATATTGAGAAAGTTAATATTACCACTAGTCCCATCATCCAGAAGTAGCCAATGTTGACATTTTGTTATATCTACTTTTATCTAGTTATTGATATGCTGCCTCTCTATTGTAGTTGAAGATATGTTGCTTCAAGTAGATTTATTTAACTGTAAATTGATCATTCTATTTTGAGATTTGAGTCGCAGGATAGTATTATTTCTCTCCTTTTCTATTCTAAGGTCAAAGAAGATCAGTTAACTACATGTAAGGTATACTGTCTTCTTCATTGTAATCAATCCTGGTGGATCTAATCAAAAGAATCCACTCAGAAAACCACAGGAGAGTAGTAATTGAAGAAACAGTACCAATAGGTAAAGTGTTTAGCTATAAAATATAAAGGCCATATAGAAACAACAATGTCATAATTAAATGCTGCTCTGTAGGCTGTATTTGAGCCCCATAGAACATTAAGAGGAGAATGTTGAAATCAGGACTGGAATTTGCAGGATAATTTGTATTTACAAATTTACATTTTACAAATAAAAATGTACCAGTATACTAACTTAATTGCAATAGCAGATGCTTCATATTAACTTAGACATCTGTAGTCCTTTTTCTGGGACAGTGATGAAATTGTATATACCTTAGGCCTGATAGTCACAAAGACCTGGCTCTTAGAGATGAACTGTGGTAGATTGGGAGATTTAATCCAAGTTACTTAAATTTCAAAAAAATGACAAAAACCTCCAATTAACAATAACAACAATGTACATGGTACAGCGGTGAATGGAAGTTATCCTTGACAGTGCTGGGACCAGCCCTTAATTATCAGTGACTCAAAATATATAGCATTTACTCATTGTTTTATTAATATTCATTGCATGAATGAATAAAGTACTTAAGTACAGAATGAATAATGTACTTGAAAAAACATGGAGGTAAAGGGTGTGTGGCTGTCCTACCAAAGGCTGTGGGATCATTCTGTTGATAACTTCATTTCAACTGCTCTAAGGGTGATAGTAGAGTCTTGATGTGGCACTGTGGGTTAATGCACTGTACTGAAAGGCCACTTTGAACCACAAGGTCAGCAGTTCAAGCTCACCAGCCGCTCCTCAAAAACCCTATACAGTGTTGCTATGAGTCTGAACCAACTCAATGACAACAAGAACAATCAAAAGGGTGAAAGTGGCCTGTAACCGGCCTGCTCCTTCCTCAGACATCTGAACATGTGGGTGGCCCTTTATTTCCAAGCTTGTTGCTTGAGTTCTGACTCTGACTACTGGACTGATCAATTTCTATCTACACTTGTTTTGATGCACTCGCCATCTTCCTATACCATTCCCTATCCCAATCCCATTCACTTCTCCACGGGTCTACCTAATCCTCTCATGTAGATAAGAATTTACCACCTTTGAATCGAGCTGCTAACCTCGGGGTCAGCAGTTCGAAACTACCAGGGGTTCCGCCGGCAAAAGATGAGGCTTTCTGCTCCCGTAAAGATTTACAGCCTCAGAAGAAACTCTGTACAGGGTCGCTGTGAGCCGGAACCAACTCCACGGCAGATAACCACCACCACCACCACACTACTTGAAGAATCTTGTTGTGGTGCTGTGGGTTAATGCGCTGGACTACAAAGTTGGTTTGAACCACAAGTCGGCCATTCAAGCCCACTAGCCACTCCTTGGAAACCCTATACAGGGTTGCTGTGGGTCAGAACTGACTCGATGGCACTTAACAAAAACAACACACCACTTGTGGGATATAGTAATCAGATTGAAGCAAAAAGGAAAAACACATTCTTGCAGATTGTGAGAGGCTTGAAAGTCAAGCCCCACTGTGAAAATTGATCAAATAGTTTTATCAGGAAACTGACTTAATAAATGATAGCAGTGAGTCTGTAGGGTGATGTCAGATAAATGAAATATTTAACATAATGCAGCAATCCCTCCAGTAATGTTAGAATGTTCTCATTTGTTCATCTAAAGCACTCCCTGATGAGACAGCTGAATGGCTGAACATGCTGGAAGGCTGCTCTCTAAATCATGGGATCCCCTGGAGCCAGGCAGGCAAGAGGCTTCTCTCTGTCTCACAGTGGTGGGATCTACTGCTCAGCCCATGGGCATGCTGTGCCTTCCACTACTTAACAAATCATGAGTTTAAGGACACCTGAAAAATTACTCTCTCTCTCATGAACAGAATTTGTACAAGGCTCCTATCTTCTCTCTTCTCAGGTGAGTAGACTGGTAAAAGGACCTCTGCTTATCTTCACCGTGTAATTTGGTATCAACTGTGACTTGAGGAGACAAACAATAGACATTTCCCAGCCCTGGTGGTAGGTGTGCTTCTTGTTCACAAAACCAGGCTCAGCAGAGGTATTGTCAGTGTTCAGGTTTCTATTTAGTGGCATACAAGAAAAAAGAAACCTTTATTCAGAATTCCCAGGCTCACACAGGTAGAGCTGTTATTTCAAGACCAAAGTGCTTAAATTATCCACTCACAGC
This sequence comes from Chrysochloris asiatica, assembly GCF_000296735.1. Taxonomy (NCBI): domain Eukaryota; kingdom Metazoa; phylum Chordata; class Mammalia; order Afrosoricida; family Chrysochloridae; genus Chrysochloris; species Chrysochloris asiatica. The sequence continues at coordinate 7,884,275 of NW_006408640.1, read as the reverse complement.
ACTGTTATTAATTTATGTACTAAGCAGTTGGTATCCATTTCTGGATTGTTTTCATTCTCTAATTAAGCAGCATCACCTCCAAGGGAGACAAATACAATTGCTACGTTTCCCAGAGGCCCCTTCTCTGTCTAATAAGCCCTTCTATAGTGCAATCACAGAGCTTACCCAGGGGACAGGTTGACTGTGTGTGACCGGATCAGTGTTCTCCCTGTCACTTGCCAACCACTCTGAGATTCCCCTGTCCTGCTCTTCCCAAGCCCTGCCCTGAACAAACTGCATTTGTTTCCCTACTATAATGAAAATCATATGGGAGGCCAGAGAGTTCACTCTTGGCACAAGAAATTCATTGATCAACTCTTTCAAGCCTGGGATAAGACTGGGTTCTTGTTCAATGCATTTAGGTTATGAAAACTACCCAATTAGCGAGGCACAGATAGCATATAACTCCCTGTGTGATAGTTTCTGTGCTTGGTCTGTTGTATTTCTGGCTGATAGAAGTAAAGGATGCCAATTATACAGTTTGGGGCAGTGGCCAAATAGCTATCAAATCAGGGCAATCATCATTTGCAAGGGAAGCTGAATTTTGTCAGACTCCAAAGGTCAAAGGCTACTGAGTTTACTGGCTGAATAACTGAAATGGTTTTTATTTAGAGAAGAAACTGGCAAGAACTATATTTATATTCAATTACTTGGCAGAAGTGTTTAAAACAGCTGTTTTAATTTTTTCTACTGAAATGGCAGAGGATAGCAAACTACCAATCTGCCTGTGGCTTCTGGGAACCTCGAGGCATGCTGAAATAGGGAAAACTGTAAAGTGCGCATGTGTGTAGATAGTTATTCCCTTGGACATTTAATTTTCTGCTTGTGTGTCTATTCACTAGTTTGTTTAAGGATCCCTGAGCCAAAAAAAGGATTCTGATATTATACACTAAAGACTTGTGAAATATTTCTGTTTAGGATGTCTGAGTTATCCCTAGTTTGACTACTCAGAGCCATGAATAGCCCTTTGGGAGTGAAGAATGGACCCCCTGGTCACACTGAATAGCTCCTGATTCACTGCCTGTCTCACTACTCTCCTAACCTATTGCTTTTCCTCTTCAACTGTCTTCTCAGTATAACACTGCTCTCTCCCATGATCCCACGCTTCCTGTTCCCAAGAGATCTTATTCTCTAGCCTCCATCTTTGGTAATGGTTTCCCTTTTATGTTTCCTCCTTTGTCTGATCTCTACTCAACCACATCTCAAAAATAATAGACAACAATCAAATCTATTCTCATAAGACAAATAAAAATTGTGATGTATTTCTACACAGTTAACACAGTACTGGTTTCTAGCAGAAAAAAAGCTGTAAATAATTTCCACTTCTATGCATTCAAATAGATGGGGTCCTAGATCACATCTCCCTAAGGCAGCATCAGCCTGACTCTTTTCCCTGAAAGTTGCCTTCTCCCGGTCTGAGAGACAAAGAAGAGAAGGAGGGCATCCTCAGTTTGCTATGCTAAGCCAATTAGAAAGAAGTTACATCTGATTGTTGTTGTTGCTGTTAGGTGCCATCGAGTTGGTACCGACCCATAGTGACCTTATGTACAGCAGAGCGAAACAATGCCCAATGCTGGGCCAACCTCACTATTGTTGCCACACTTCAGTCCATCGATGCTGCCACTTGGCCAATCCATCTCGTTGGGGGACTTCCTCTTTTTCTCTGATCCCCCACCTTACCAAACATGATATCCTTCTCCAGTGACCAGTCCCTCCTGACAATATGTCCAAAGTATGAGAGGCGAAGTTTGACCATCTTGGCCTCCAAGTAGCACTCTGGCTGCACTTCTTCCAAAATGGATGTATTGGTTCTTTTGGCAGCCCATGGCACTTTTAATATTCTCCTCCAACACCATAACTCAAAAGCATCAATTCTTCTATGGTCTTCATTGTTCACTGTCCAGCTTTCGTATGCATATGAGCTTATTGAAAATACCATGGCTTGGGTCAGGCACACCTTAGCCCTCAAACTGATATCTTTGCTCTTCAACACTTTAAAAAGGTCTTGTGCAGCAGATTTGCCTAATGTAATACGTCCTTTGATTTCTTAACTGCTGCTTCCATGTGTGTTGACAGTTGATCCAAGAAGAATGAAGTCCTTGACAACTTCAATCTTATCTACATTGATAAGAATGTTGTTTATTGATCCAGTGGTGAGGATTTTTGTTTTCTTTACATTGAGATATAATCCATACCGAAAGCTGTTCTCTTTGATCTTCATCAGTAATTGTTTCAAGTCTTCTTCACTTTCAGCAAGCAAGGTTGTATCATCTGCATATCACAGGTTGTTAAAAAGTCTTCCTCCAATCCTGATGCCATGTTTTTCTGCATAGAACCCAGATTCTCAGATTATTTGCTCAGCATACAGATTGAATAAGTATGGTGAAAGAATACAACCTAGGCACACACCTTTCTTAATTTTAAACCATTCAGTGTTCCCATGTTCTGTTCGAACAGCTGCTTCTTGGTTCACGTACAGATTCCTCATGAGCACACTTAAGTGTTCCGGAATACTCATACTTTGCAATGTTGTCCATAGCTTGTCACGATCCACACAAATAAAGGTCTTTTTGTAGTCAATAAAGCACAGGTAAACATCTTTCTGATATTCTCTGCTTTCAGCCAAGATCCATCGGACATCAGCAATGATATCCCTCGTTCCATGGCCTCTTCTGAATCCGGCTTGAACCTCTGGAAGTTCTC
>NW_006408640.1:7863120-7864817 GCF_000296735.1 Chrysochloris asiatica | reverse complement strand
CAGCTGTTCTGTGGGAGAAAGATGAGGATTTCTGCTCCCATAAAGATTTACAGACTCGGAAACCCCGTACAGGGTCGCTATGAGTCGGGACCCACTCCACGGCACACAACAACAACAACAATATTGTCCATAGTTTGTCATGATTCACACAATTGCAAACCTTTGTGTAGTCAATAAAGCACAGGTAAATATGTTTCTGGTATTCTCTGCTTTCAGCCAAGATCCATCTGGCGTCAGTAATGATTTCCCTCGTTTCATGTCCTCTTATGAATTCAGCTTGAACTTCTGAAAGTTCTCTGTCAATGAATGGTTGCAGCCATTTTTGTATTATCTTTAGCAAGATTTTACTTAAATATGATATTAATGATATTCTTTGATGATTTGTGCATTCTGTTGGATCACTTCTCTTTGGAAGGGGCACAAATATTGATCTGTACTGGTCAGTTGGCCAGGTGGTTGTCTTCCAAATTTCTTGACATAGATGAGTGAGTGCCTCCAGTGTTGCATTACTTTGTTCAAAGATTTCAATTTGTATTCCATCTATTCCTAGAGCCTAGTTCTTTGCCAATGCCTTCAGTGTCATTGGACTTCTTCCTTCATTCAGTATCATTGGCTCTTGATCATGTGCTACCTCTTGAAAATGGTTGAACATCGACGATTTCTTTTGGTACAGTGACTCTGTGTATTCCTGCTATCTTCTTTTGATACTTTCTGTACCATTCAATATTTTGCCCATAGAATCCTTCAATATTTCAAATTGAAGCTGGAAGTTTTTCTTCGATTCCCTCAGCTTGAAAAATGTTGAGTGTGTTCTTCCCTTTTGGTTTTTTAACTACAGGTTTTTGCACATTTCATTATAATATTTGACTTTATCTTCTAGAGCTGACCTTTGAAATTTTCTGTTCAGCTGTTTTACCTCTTCATTTCTTCCATTTGCTTTAGTATCTCTACACTGGGGAGCAAGTTTCAGAGTCTCTTCCGACATCCATTTTCGTCTTTTCCTTCTTTCTTGTCTTCTTAATGACCTTTTACTTTCTTCCTGAATGATACTCTTGATGTCATCACACAACTCTTCTGGTTTTCGGTCTTTAGTGTCTAATACAGCATCTGTTCTTTAGATCTCTAAATTCAGATGGGATGTGTTCAAGATCACATTCTTACTTCCATGGACTTCTTTTAATTTTCTTCAGCTTTTGCCTGAACTTACATATGAGCAATTGCCCCGGCATTGTTTTGATTGATGATATGGAGCGTTTCCACCGTATCTTTCCACAGATGCAGTAAATTTGATTTCTGTGTTTTCCATCTGGTGTGGTCTATGTGTATAGGTCCCTTTTATCTTGTTTTAAAAAGGCATTTTTTATGAAGAAGTCATTGGTGTTGGAAAATTCTATCATGAGATGCCCAGCATCTTTTCTATCACCAAGGCTATATTTTCCAACTACTGATCCTTCCTCTTTGTTTCCAATCTTTGCATTCCAATCATCAGTAATTATCAATACATCTTGATTGCATGTTTGATCAATTTAAAACTGAAGAAGTTGGTATAATGCTTCAGTTTCACCATTACTGACTTTAGTGTTTGGTGCATGAATTTGAATAATAGTGGTTATTAACTATCTTCATTGTAGGTGTATGGATATTATCCTATCACAGACAGCTCTATACTTCAAGACAAATCTTGACATGCTTTTTTT
>NW_006408640.1:7860906-7862820 GCF_000296735.1 Chrysochloris asiatica | reverse complement strand
TCATCACAGTCAACTCTGCTTTGAAGTGGCAACTCTTTCTCAGTCGCATTTTGAGGTTCTTCCAACCTGAGGGGCTCATCTTCTGGTGCTACATCTGACAATATTCTGATGCTCTTCAACATATTTAAGCAATCAATATTCTGGAATTGACAGTATTCCACTGTTAGTCATAAGAATTTCAGTGACTAAATATTCGGAAGTAGTCCACCTCGCCTTCTTCCTAGTCTGTCTTTGTCTGGAAGCTCAATTGAAACCTGTCCACTATGGGTGACCCTGATGGAATTCAAAATACCCATGCCATAGCTTTCAGAATCACAGCAACATGCAAGCCACCATAGCATGACAAACTGACAGACAAGTGGTGGTGTTACTTCCTAAGTTTCATCAATTACCAAGATATTGAAAGAAACAAAGTGTCAGAGAGTTGTGACCAGAGGTCATTTTTTACCATTTTTTTTCTACCAAGAGATTTTTTTTGGCATGGGAAAAGTATATGGGGTGGTCATAGTTCCTTGCTACTTGATCATTTAGCTGGGTCTGTAGGTCTTTATCTTATGACAAAAGCTAAACAGAGAATAAAAACTAGTGTGCCTACAAATGTTGCTCTGTACAAGGCTGTTAGGCATTTTACATGTATTATTCATTAAATTATCATTCTTACCCTAATCTATAGATGAGGAAACCAATGTTTAGAGTGATTTGGTAAAAGTAATAAGAAAATTGTAGAACTAAGATTTTTAACCCAGGATTTTTTTTCTCCTCAAATTTCAGATCTTTCTTTTTAATATGTCAAGAACCCAAGTCCTATGAGTACAGGGAACAGTGAAAGAGAGGTTGGCTGCTATTTTGGATTTCAATTCAGTTCATTGGAGGGGTTTTCAGGAGATGGCTGGAATCCTGGTATGGCACCATAGGATAAGCACTCAGTCTTAAGTTCGGTTTGAACCACAAGGACTGTGGTTCAACTCACCAGCAACTCCTCAGAAACCTTATACAGAGCTGCTATTGCTCAGAACTGACTTGACAGCACTTCACAACAGAAACAACACTCTAATGACTGATTCAGGAGGAGCCATCTCACTCACAGCAAATAGAAAAACTGACAGTTGCATACACTTTAACAGGTACATGCCTAGGAAAACCTCAGACCCAGCTAGGAAAACAATGCTCAAACAGCAATGAAGGCTCAGTCATCCATAGCCAGGCCCACTATTTGTAATTAAGTATCTAGAAAGTTGAGTGGTTTCCAAGAATCTATGTATTTTACATTGAGAATAATGAAGCTTCCAGGACACTTAATTATGCTCATGAGGAACTTGTACATAGACCAAAAGGGTAGTTGTTCATCTAGAACAAGAGAACAAGAGGATACTGATGGTTTAAAATCAGGAAAGGTGTGTGCCATGGTTGTATCCTTTCACCATATTTTTTTAAACTGTATACTGAGCAAAGAATCCAAGAAACTAGATTATATGAAGAAGATCATGTCATCAGATTGGAGAAAGACTCATAACTAACCTACAATATACGTATGACACAAGCTTGCTTTCTGTAAAGGAAGAGAACTTGAAATACTTACTGATAGAGATCAGTGTAATGAAAACAAAAATCCTCACAACTGGACAATAAATAGCATCAAATAAATGGAGAAAAGATTGAAATTGTCAAAGACTTCATTAGCTTTGATCCACAATGAACACTCATGGAAGCAGCAGTCAAGAAATCAAATGATATTAATTTGTTTCATTAGGAAAATCTGCTATAAAAGACTTCTTTAAAGTGTTCAAGAGAAAAGGTATTAATTGAGGACTAAGGTACACTTGACCCAACCCAGCTATGGTGTTTTCAATTACCTCATATGCATGTGAAAGTTGGACAATGAATAAGAAATACTTTCAATTATGGTGTTATGGG
>NW_006408640.1:7857909-7859596 GCF_000296735.1 Chrysochloris asiatica | reverse complement strand
AATTTCTGGCAATTCCTTGTAGATGTTCTGCTGCAGCTATTTTTAAGTTATAGTCAGCAAAATTTTACTCGCATGTGATAGTAATGATATTGTTTGTTTGATGATTTCCACATTCCATTAGGTCACCTTTCTTTAGAATGGGCACAAATATGTGTCTCTTCCAGTTGGGTGACCAATTTATTGGCAAAGACAAGTGAGCACAGTTTGTTAAAAGATTTCTGTTTGTATGCCATCAATTCTTGGAAGTTTGTTTTTCTCCAATTTCTTCAGTACTGCTGAATCTTGATCATATACTACTTTTTGAAGTGGTTGAATAACAACCAGTTCTTTTTGTTACAATGACTTTGTGCTTTCCTTCCATCGTTGTTTTGTTGTTGTTCTTGTTTGTTTTAATTTTTTTACTTTGAATTGTGTGAAGGTTTACAGAGCAGAACATTAGTTTTACATTGAATAAATCAGACAAATCAGACACTTTGTTCATTTCAATGATTACAATCCCCTCCATGTACTATCAGCTGACAGTATTTACCTCTATTCTATATCTCTTACACTCCTTTCTGTGTCTTCCCTTATCTTTATATGTCTTCAGCCAAGTCTTCTCTTGTTGTATACTGCCTTCCCTGTCACCCAAGTAAACTGGTGTTTACCTTCTGTTGTTGTTGGTAAGTGGCATTGAGTCGATTCTGATCCATAATGACCCTGTATAGGGTTTCCAAGGAGCTACTGGTGAGTTTGAACCTCTGATCTTGCAGTTCAAATCGATCGTATGTTTATCCTGCAGCACCACACCAGGACTCTTATATTTACCTTCTAGTCAGTGAATAATTCTCCCTTCCCTCCCACCCCTGGTACCTATCATAGACTGTTTCTGTTAGCATGAAAACCTTTTATTGACTTTTTACAACAGTGGTCTCATACAATATTTGTCCTTTTGTGATTGACTTAGTTCACTCAGCATCGTGTCTTCCAGGCTCATCTATGTTATGAAGTGTTTCACAGATTCATCATTAGTCTTCAACGTTACATAATATTCCATTGTATGTACTTACCAAAGTTTGTTTAACCATTCTTCTGTTGATGGGCATTTAGGCTGTCTCCATCTTTTTGATATTGTGAATAATGCTGTAATGAACATGGATGTGCATTTATCTATATTCATATCAGAGCTCCTATTTCTTGAGAATATATACCTCAAGTAGTAGAATTTCTAGGTAATATGGTATTTCTGTTTTCAACTTTTTGAGAAAGCACCATACCATTTTCCACAGTGGTAGCACCATTTTTCAGTCCTACCAGCAATGTTGGAGGGTCCCAGTCTTTCCACAGCTTCATCAGCTTTTGTTGTTTGCTGTTTTTATTTTAATTTTGCTGTTAATGCTGGGTAACATGATATCTCAATGTTGTTTTGATTCCTCATATGTTTGTTGGATGCCTAAGTGTACTCTTTGGTGATGTGTCTGTTAATGTCCTCTGCCCATTTTTAACTGGATTATTTGCTTTTCTTGTTGAGGTGTTGAAGTGTTCTATAAATTTTAGAGAGTAGTCCCTTATCTGAAATGTCTGCCGATTTTTTTTTGTTTGTATATTCATCATAATACTATACTCTGCCTTTTCAAGTAACCCTTTGAAAATTTCTGTTCAGCTCTTTTACTTCATCATTTCTTTCTGTAGCTTTAGCTTCTCTACA
>NW_006408640.1:7855963-7856479 GCF_000296735.1 Chrysochloris asiatica | reverse complement strand
TGAGTTGGAGCTGACTCAATGATACTTAACAATGAATGAATAATTGTGGCACAGAAGAACTAATAATGAACGATGAAAACAGTTACACATGGCTTTGTTTTTGTTATGTGCCATCAAGTCAGTTCCAACTCATAGGGTTTCTGAGGAGCAGCTGTTGAGTTTAAAGCACTGACCTTTCAGCTTAAACTGACATTATGGTTCAGTGCTTATCCTACAGTGCCACACTAAGACATAGCTTAAACCCTATAAATTAATTACAAAGTTAGTTTTTAAACATACTGAAAGTGTCAAATATAAAAGTATTGAATAGAAAATAGTAACTTAATGAGAAGAAACTGATCTAAAATTTCAGATTTTATTAATAAAGCCTGGGATACGGGAGATGATGTTAATAAATTAAAGCAATGCTAAATACCTCATCTCCTGTGGTATACTCCAAACCTCCCATGTCAACATTTTATTTTAGTGGTTAGAAAAATATGCATGAAATTATATTGTTGTAGTTTAACTATGTGC
>NW_006408640.1:7854874-7855342 GCF_000296735.1 Chrysochloris asiatica | reverse complement strand
ACAGTAGTCAAGTGTATAGAGACCAAAGTTTATTAGTGATTACCAAGGGTTAGAGAGAGGAGGTAAGGAGGACTCATTGTTGAGGGGTTCCTGAGCTTTGGTTAAGGGTGGTAAAAGATTTTGGAAATGGTTAGTAGTGATAGTAGCACACACAAGGGTTGGTTTTGTTGTTGTTAAATACCATTGAGTCGATTCGGACTCATAACAACCCTGTAGAGGGTTTCCATAGCTTTAAATCAGAAAGCTTTGTCTTTTGCCCAACCATCAACCTTGTGGTTCACAGTCCCCTCTATTCTTATCCTACATGAGTTAACGTCACTGAATTGTATACATAAGTATGGTTGAAATGACAAATGTTTTGTTACATATATTTCATCATAGCAAAAAAGTAAACTGGTTTAAAATAGAAGATTTTAATACAGCATCCAAATCACTGAAGAGGATATTGTTGTTGTTGTTAAGTGCCGT
>NW_006408640.1:7839428-7854563 GCF_000296735.1 Chrysochloris asiatica | reverse complement strand
AGGAGCAGCTGGTGAGCTTGAACCACCGACCTTGCAGTTCAAACGATTTTGTAGCCTGGCGCATTAACCCACAGGCCACACCAGGACGTGTATATGAATGCTAGAGAAAAAAAAAAAAAAAAAAACGGAAAAGAAATTATCTAAAATGTGTTGGTTTCTATGAGAACATATATTTATAATACATGCTTATATTCAGGAAAAATTAAACAATATTACAATATAAGGAGAAAAAGAAAGTGAGGTGGGGTGGAGAAAGAGGAAGGACCTGCCTTGTAGATCATCTCTCAGGCACCTCAGTAGGAAGGTTATGGATTTCTGCATATTCAAATCTAGTTCAGGTATCCATACCCTCCCCAATCTCCTCTCTTCTCCCCCATCTCCATTCTTCATCAGAAATACAGACACTTACCTTTGCTCTGGTCAATTTACACTGAGTATATGGTACTGCATGAATAGCTTCTTTTAGAAAGATAAGCACGAAGCTGATCCCTGAGTTGGAGGTTAAAGATTTTACCACTTCATAGACCTTTGATATCAATCACCACTCTTCCCCTCCCTCATGTCCCAGTGTTCTGCAACACGCTGCAGCATCTCACAAAACTCAAAACTGTCAAATGAAGGAGCTCACACAATTGTGGAGGCTGGCATGTCCTAAATTTGTAGTTCAGAAATCAGTCTGGAGGATTCTCCTCGCTCCTAGTAGTCTCAGGAACTGAGGAACCCAAAAAGGCAGGTCAGATGACAGGCTGTTGATGCACAAGGTTGGGATAGCTGGTGAGGCAGGTTATGTGATGAGTCAAAATTCCCCAAAACTGGCTATCAGACATAATGAGCCAGATATAAAATCAGGGGCAAGAGAGCAAACTTTTCCAAAGCAGTCCCATAAATTTTAATCAGACTATGACTTAGCGTAGTGGTTACGAATCGGGCTGCGAACCTTAAGCTCAGCGGTTCGAATCTACCAGCCGCTCCGCGGAAGAAAGATGAGGCTTTCTACTCCCGTAAAGATTTACACCCTCGGAAACCCTGTACAGGGTCGCTGTGGGTCGGAACCGACTCAACGGCACTTAACAACAACAATAATGACCCCAAAGGAAACAAAGAGTGGTGACTTAGTCACATCCTTTAGTAAAGTGTTGTTGTTAAGTGCTATCAAGTCAGTTCCACCTCATAGCAACCCCATATAGGGATTCAAAGGAGCAGCTGGTGGGTTTGAACTGCCAACCTTGTGGTTTGTAGTCCAGTGCTGACCCTACAGCACCACTCGGGAGTCACTAGAAAGGTGGGAGCATCTTTAATCCTTAGTTTCACTGTAATCCTTAACTCTTACTCCTTAGCAACTCACTTCAAAATGGGTCCATAATCACAGCCAGAGACTTTAGGATTTATAATACATTGAAGCATAGAGAAATTTGACTAGAATGGCCATAATAAATAATTAGCTGTCCTGAGGATACTAACTTAATGGCTAATTCTTCCATAATAGTTGTACCTTGATAGGAGTCCTAGTGTGGCACCATAAGATAAGTGGTGGACTGCCTAATGCAAGGTTGGAAGTTCAAACCCACCAGTTGCTCCTTAGAAACAATACAGGGTCATTACATGTTGAAGGAAGAAGCACATGAAGGCAAATTGCTTAGGACTCACAAAAGTTGTAATGTGATTCTGCCATAAATTCAAAGCCTCACTGAACTCACAGTATTTCTGAAATTGTAGCATCCTATTGTATCCTCCGGTAGCATAGTGGTTACGAATCAGGCTGCGAACCTCAGGGTCAGCAGTTCGAAACTACTAGCTGTTCCATGGGAGAAAGATGCGGCTTTCTGCTCCCGTAAAGAATTACAGCCTCGGAAACCCTGTACAGGGTCGCTATGAGTCGGAACCAACTCCACAGCACGTAACAACAACAATTGTATCCTGGAGCCTTTTCTACCTGCCTGAATCACTGGCTTGATATGACTCTAGTCAGGAGCTAGTATTCAACCTGATCAATGACGGAAAATGTTCTATTTACTGATAGATTTACTGGTATGCATGATCTATCATCCTGGTATGGCTGTTCCTCAGAAACCTTATACAGGGTCGCTATGGGTCTGAACTGGCTCCATGGTACTTAATAATAGTAGCATGATCTATAAAACAATATTGTTTGTGTCTTATTGTATGTGAGAAAAGATTTGCAAACTTATTATACAGTGTCATATGCAATTAAATGTATATATGTGACAACTCAACGGCACTGAACAACCACAAAAAATGTGAATGGTCATGGAAAAGTCTGGATTTTGTGGTCAGAGGATTTGACACAGGATCTAAAATGTCTTTGTTTTGAACTTTAGGGTTATTACTTAAATGCTCTGAGGTTCAGTTTTCTCATCTGTAAAATAAGAACAACATTAACTTGTAGATCTTTTGTAGTTAAAATTAAACCTATGTGAACAGTCAGCACTTTGTTGATCACACGATATTCATTCAAATAGTGGCTGTTCCTAGATCACTTCAGATAACTGTCCAGCATCTGGCCTGTTTCAAATAAACTGTATTTACAGAGTTCATACTCATATATCTTAATGTGAAAAGGTTGCAATAATTAAAAAAGCAAAAGACACTTACCTAAGGGATATGTTTAATAATGTGAGACACTTAATTTGTAGTAGACAAATAAGTCAGGAGGTGCATATGACTGAGAAAATGTTTCATTTTTATAAATGCATCATGCATAGCAATTAAAGCACCTATTAAATTCCAGTAATCATTTTGCATATATCAGAAACATCTGGGCTTAATCAAAATAGAAAAAGGTATGCAGTATAAAAAAGCCCAAATATAGGTTGACATAGATTTGTTCAATTTTCATTCATGGACCAAAATTATCCAGCACTTTTTGCCAGGATACTGAGCATTCAGTCAGGCAGAGACAGAGTTTCTTCTTACAAGGCCCTTATATTATCCTGGGAGAGACAGAAAGGAAGGAGGAAAGGAAAGAGGGAAGAGAGAGTGAGAGAGAGAAAGAAAGAATGAAAGAAAGAAATAAGAGAAAAGAAGGACAAAGGAAAGGAAGAAAAAGGAAGGATGGATGAAAGAAAAAAGGAAGACAGAAAAGAGAGAAGGAAAGAAAAAAAGGAAGAAAGGAAGACAGAAAAAAAGGCATGGCAGTGACGTTTTATGGGTGTTCATCACATGATTTTGTTGTTGTTATTAATTGCTGTTGAGTTGGCTCCAACTCGGCAAATTTATACACAGCAGAATAAAATGTTGCTACCTCCTGTGCCCTCTTAAGGATCACTGATATATTTGAGTCCGTTGGTTTTTGTTCCCCTCCCTTTTATCAAATTGTACTTTGGGTAAGATTTACAGAGCAAACTAGTTTCACATATAACAATTTATACACATTTTGTTTCGTGACATTGGTTGCAATCTCCTTACTTTAAAAGCACTCTTCCTCCTTCCTCCCTAGGTTTCTCATTTCCATGTGTTCTTTCCTGCCCCTTCCTGCCTTCTGAGCTTTGATTTTGGGCAAATGCTGCCATTTTGGTCTCCTATGGTATCACTGTTTCTTGTAGGCCTACTTATTATTTGCCTGAAAGTTGATCCCTAGTTTGAAGTTCCTAGTTTGAAGGGTGTCTAAGGGACAGTCTCAGGGGATCCACTGTTGTTGTTGTTGCAAAGTACCACTGAAGTCAGTTGTGATTCAAAGCAACCCTGTATGGAGTTATAAGGTGGGTTTGAACTTCCAACCTTGTGGTTTGAAGTCCAGTGCTGATCATATAGCACCACACCAAGAGTCCACTAGTCTCTAACAAACTAATAATGCTGGCCTTTTTTATGTTTTTAATTTTTTATTCTTCATTTTTTTCTCTACCCTCTGTCTGAAATTTTCTATTGTGATCTTGATCAGAGCGGTTGATAGTGGTAGTTGGACACCACCTAGTTCTTCGGGTCTCTGGGTAGTGGAGACTATGGTTCACATGGTCCATTATTCTGTTGAACTAATTGTTTCCTTGAGTCTTTGATTTTTTTCACTCTTCTTTGCTCTGGGTGGGGAGAGATCAATAGTTTCATTTAGGTGGTTGCTCACAAGCTTTTAAGTTGAGTCCATTGCTTCAACTATTGTGTTAATCTATTTCATCAAAAGTTTGCCTCATTTTCACTGACAATATTTTGCCAAACATGTTGTGTTTTTCTAGTGATTGGTTTTCACTAAGGACATGTGCAGAGTAAGTGAGCTTTGTTATCCTAGCTTTCAAGTTAAGTGTATAGAGAGTAATATGGGGTGAGGAGTTTGTTGTTGTTAGGTGCCATCAAGTTGGTACCGACTCATAGTGACCCTATGTATAACAGAACAAAACACTGCTCGATCCTGGGCCAAACACACAATTGTTGCCATGCTTGAGCCCATTGATGGTGCCACTTTGCCAATCCATCTCGCTAGGGGTCTTCGTCTTTTTCTCTGACCCTCCACTTTACCAAACATGATATCCTTCTCCAGCAACTGGGTCCTCCTGACAATATGTCCGAAGTATGAGAGATGAAGTTTGGCCATCCTGGCCTCTAAGGAGCACTCTGGCTACACTTCTTCCAACACAGATCTGTTGATTCTTTTAGCAGCCCATGGCACTTTCAATGTTCTCCTCCAACACCATAACTCAAAAGCATCAATTCTTCTATGGTCTTCCTTACTCACTGTCCAGCTTCAGCATGCGTATAAGGTTATTGAAAATACCATGGCTTGGGTCAGACACACCTTAGTCCTCAAGATGACATCTTTGCTCTTCAACACTTTTAAAAGGTCTTGTGTGCGTGTGCTCTGATTGGTGACCACGTTCATCACTGATAAGGGGAAGTGAGGGAAAAACAGCAATGAAGCTGTGAGCTAAGCCCTACAATGTTTGATATACTCCTGTGATCCTGAGTGGAAATCTGGTTAGCCAGCAGTGTGGCAAGACCTGGGAATTCTTGGGCCCAGAGTCAGTGACATAGCCACAGAGGACTAGAGTGGAGAGTGAAGTGTCCAGCTGATAAGAAGAAAGGGCATATGCATAAGAACACCCACACTTGCAGATAATACCCACTTGACCTGGCTTCAATGACTGGATGATCTAGAGCTCAACTAGAAGAAAGAAGAGGGAAGAAAGAGTAATCTGATACAATTTGATGAACTTGACCTACACCTATGGATGCAGTAGCTCAAAACAGGGAATAAATCTTTACAGCGAGGATCATTTCCAGCCCCTCCATACACAGAGTAGACAGGGATGGGCACCTTGGACATTGGCTACCCAGAATGGGGGAGGATACAGAGGCAAGAAGTGACTGGCTTACAAGCTTTCAAGAGAGAGCCTATTTCCAGAGGGCATAGAAGAAGGTAGACTCTCCACAGAATAGTATCCAATCTGTCTGGGTTAAAAGGAGATGGGGATGGGTTACTTGAGGTACAATAGTGAATAATTGTTATCAGGACTGACTGTGATGGTTGGAATTGTAAAGGTAGATGTTTTGTAGCAAAAGGAGGGGAATGATTGATTTTGCAGTCCAGGAGCAGAGGTCCCTGGGACCATCAAGCTAGAAGAGTGGAGTGCGTAACCCTACCCAGAGAAACAGTGATGCCAGAGATGGAGACAGAAACAATGATGTGGAGAGATGGAGTGGCTGGGGACTCTAGATCCAGAGAGGGAGAGGGGCTGTGTGTTGATGACTAGTGGGGGCAAGCTTGCAAGATATACTCTTTGGTTGGCTGATGATGCCTGGAGGGGATTGTAACCTTGGCAACGAAATGATATACAATAGGATGAAAGTAAAACTAATGTTCTCCCATGTAAACTATCACATAATTCACAATAAAACATTTTTTTAAAAAGGTCTTGTGCAGCACATTTGCCTAATGCAATATGTTGTTTGATTTCTTGACTGTTGTTTTCATGAGTGTTGATAGTTGAACCAAAAAGAATGAAGTCCTTGACAACTTCAATCTTTTCTCTATTGATATGAATCTTGTTTATTGGTCCAGTGGTGAGGAGTTTGTAGAAGGAGTCTATTTTTTACAAAGTTTTCAAAGTCTTCTAAGGAAGTGTCATTTGAGAACAATCCTACTTTTTTTTTTTTTTTTCTTTTCCTTTTGGATGTAATATGGAAATGATTCCAGCATGATGCTGGAAAACATATGTTGAAAATGGAAAAGACACAGATAGAAAGAGCCTGAGTTCCTGAATGGTATGAGGGAGTAAACTATACATGGGTATAGGCAGAAGGCATAGTAAGTGAAAAGGTCCTGAGATGGAATGTGCATGATGTGTTTGAAAAATA
Source organism: Chrysochloris asiatica (assembly GCF_000296735.1). Classification (NCBI taxonomy): domain Eukaryota; kingdom Metazoa; phylum Chordata; class Mammalia; order Afrosoricida; family Chrysochloridae; genus Chrysochloris; species Chrysochloris asiatica. Next base: position 7,848,260 of record NW_006408640.1, on the reverse strand, counting down.
GGTGTAAACACCAAAAGTGCTTGTTCTTACGCCAAAAGTTTAAATTTGCAACGCACACTCATTTTCTTTAAACAATGGTGATAAATGATCAAACAAATACAAAAGTATATGATAACTTTTATTTCTAGGAATTCTATGTTGACCTGCTGTTGAGATGTGACAAAATGGCTCATCATCATGATTTCTAGTCACAATATTTGCAGAAATCAAATAAGCAAGTTTTGCAAAGATTTATCACAGTCTTCTTGCTTCCCTTTAAAATATATTGTTTAGTTTACACACCTGAGTGTCCCTGTTTGAAAGTAATTTACCTTTATTGCTGAAATATTTCAGAGACTGAAATAGCTGCTGACAAGTTCATTTTCTATCTTTCTACTCTAATCCATCCTGGAGACTAGTCCACCATGACATCGCTATGACATCTCAGGGTGTTTAATCTCATCCTGGTATTAATTGGATCACACATCATCAATTGCTATAGAGTACACCAAATCATCCTTCAATCATTAAAATGGTAGGATCTCAAGAGATTATTTTAAAACCCATTTAGTACATTAATTCTTAGATGATTGAATATGGCACAGACAGGACACAATTAGACTGTATTCCCCACCTTCCCTGAAGGTAGTTGTGGCCATATGACTTCATTTCAATTAATTAAAAAATGGGCAGAAATGACGTCAACTACTTACAAACTTGGCCTACCTCTGTCTTACAATCCTCCATGTTTTTGTTTTGTTTTGTTCTCCTTTTAGATGTTGTGTGAAAATAACTCCAGCATGACCTTGGAAAACATACATTAAAAATGGTACAGACACAAGCTAGAAAGAGCCTAGGTTCCTGAATCCTTGTTTATAAGGTCTTTTATACCAAGAAATTTGAAAGATAGCTACCTGGCCAACTGATTCCAAAGTGAGGTGACCCAACAGAATGCAGAAATCATTAGACAATATCATTAATGTTACATACAAGTAAAATTTTGCTTATCTGAAAAGTGAACCACAAGGATAAGTTCAGTTCTAGATCTGAAGAGTGACCAAGGGCTGTAGTCTTAGCCTTCTACCAGTCTCTATTTGACCAGTTGTTGTTGTTAAGTGCCGTGGAGTTGGTTCCGACTCATAGCGACACTGTGCAGGGTTTCTGAGGCTGTAAATCTTTACAGGAGCAGAAAGTCTCATCTTTTTCCTGCGGAACAGCTGATAGTTTAGAACTGCTGACGCTACCAGAGCTTCTTTTATGATATTGAGTTTTGTTCTAGTTTCTCTCACTCTATCCAGGACCATCTACTGTGATCCTTTCCAGAGATGTTTGTAGTGGTAACCGGGAACCATCTAATTCTTCTGGTCTCAAGATCATGATGACTGAGTTTACATGGTCCATTAGTCAATTAGACTAATTGTTTCCAAGTGTCTTCAGTTTTCAGAACTCTCCTTTTCTGCAGACAGGGAGAGACTAATAGATGCTCATGAGCTTTAACATCCCAATCGATACTAACCAAAGTAAGAGTACCATCTTTACTTGTAAGGAGAATTCTGTGTGTACTTTGTCCAAGGCAGATTTGCCCATTCTTCTGGGAGTTCATGGCATAGTTAATATCCTTCACCAACACCATAATACAAAGACTTCTTGACTAAGACAAATGAGGAAGAAGAAGCAGGCTACTTCTGAATGTTAAGCCACTGAAAACCTTATGAATAGCAGTGGAACATTTGTAGATACAGTGACAAAAGATGCAAACACTATGAATATCAGCAGAACGTTTCTAATATAGTGCCGGAAGATGAGCTCCTCAGGTTGGATGGCACTCAGTGTATGACTGGGGAAGAGCTGCTTCCTCAAAATAAAGTTGATCATAATGATGTGAATAGAGCAAAGCATTCAGATTCTTCCTTTATTGATGGGGCACAACTCAAAATGAAGAGAAACAGCAGCAGATATCCATTAATAATTAAAACATGGAATGGAGGAAGTATGAATCTAGGAAAATAGAACATTGTAAAAAATGAAATGCATAAGCATAAATATTTTAGGCATTAGTGAGCTAAAATGGACAAGTATTGGCCATTTTTAATCAGAAATCATATGGATTATTATGCTGGGAGCAAAACATTTAAGAGGACTGCATCTCAGTCATTGTCAAAAAAGAACATTTCAAGATCTTTCTTGAAGTATGATGCCATCTGTGATAAGACAATATCCATATGCCTAAAAGGAAGACCAAGGAGTCCTGGTAGAATACATAGTGGGTTTTGAGTTGGGCTGCTGACTGCAAGGTCAGCAGTTCAAATTTACTAGCTTCTTCTTGGGAGAAATATGAGGCTTTCTTATCTCATAAAGATTTACATTTTCAGAAAAGCTACACAGAATCACTATAAGTCAGAACTGACTCCATGGCAAACAACCACCACAAGGAAGACCAGTTAATACTGCTATTAGTCAAATTTATGCATCAATCACTCAAACCAATGATGATGAAATTGAAGAATTCTACCTACTTCTTTTGAAATTCATCAAGCATGTAATCAAAATGCATTGATAATTACTGGTATTTAGAATGTGAAGATTGAAAACAAAGAAGAATCATCAAGTATGACCTTGGTGATAGAAAAGATGCTGGAGATCACATCATAGAATTTTTCGAAACCAATGTCTTATTCATTGCAAATACCTTTTTAAAATAACATAAAAGGCAATTATACACATGGACCTCACCAAATGTAATACACAGGAATCAAATTGACTACATAGGTGGGAAGAGACGGTGAATAAATCATCAGCCAAAACAAGACCGGGACAGACTGTGGAATACAAATTGTTCATATGCAAGTTCAGGCTGAAACTGAACCAAAATATGACCTTGAATATATACCACCTAAATTTAGAAACCATGTGAAAAACAGTTTGACTGCATTAGATAGTAATGACCAAACCAGAAGAGTGTGGGATAATATCAAGAACATCATGCAGAAAGAAAGCAAAAAATCATTAAGACAGGAATGAAAGAAAAGTCAAAACGTTATGTCAGAAGAGACTCTGAAATTTGCTCTTGAACGTAGAGAAGTTAAAGTGAATAGAAGAAATGAGGATGTAAAAGAGTTGAAACAAAAATTTCAAAGGGCAATGAGAGAAGGCAAAGTCAAGTATTATACTGAAATGTATAAAGATCCAGAGTTAGAAAACCAGAAGGGAAGCACTTGATCAGTATTTCTCAAGCTGAAAAAACTGAGGAAAAAATTTAAGCCAAGATGTACAATACAGAAGCATTCTATGGGCATACTATTGAATGATGAAGAAAGCATCAAAAGAAAATGGAAGAAATACAGTCACTGTGCCAAACAAAAAATGGCCCATGTTCAACCATTTCAAGAGGAAGCATATGATTATGAACTGATGGTACTGAAGGAAGAAGTCCAAGCTGCACTGAAAACATTGTCGAGAAACAAAGTTCAAGGAATCGATGGAATACTGATTGAAATCTTTCAACAGATTGATGCAGCACTAGAAGCACCCACTCATCGGCACTAAGAAATTTGGAAGACTGATTAAAAGATATACATAGTTGTGCCTATTCCAAAGAGTGATAACCCAATAAAATATGGAAATCACTGAGCAATATCTTTAATACTACATGCAAGTAAGTTTTTGACAAGATAATTCAAAAACAGTTGCAAAAGTACATCAACAGAGAATTGCTAGAAATTCAAACCAGATTCAGAAGAAGATGTTGAACTAGGTATATCATCCCTGATGTCAGATGGATCTTGGCTGAGAACAGAGAATACCAGAAACATGTTTACTTGTGCTTTATTGACTATGTAAAGGCTTTTGGCTGTGTGAATCATATCAAACCATGGATAACAATTCAAAGAATGGGTATTCCAGATCACTTAATTGTGCTCATAAGGAAACTGTGGATAGACCAAGAAGCAGTTGTTCAAAAAGAACAAAGGGATAATGAATGGTTTAAAATCAGGAAAGCTCTGAGTCATAGTTGTATCCTTACAAAGATATCAATTTGAGGACTAAAGTGTGCCTGATCTAAGTCAAAATATTTCCAATCTCCTCATATGCATGTGAAAGTTAGACAATGAATAAGGAAGACCAAAGATGAATCCATGCATTTGAATTATGATGTTGGAGAAAAATATTAAAAGTACTGTGGACCGCCAGAAGAGCAAACAAATATATACTGGGAGAAGTATAGCCAGAATGCTCCTCAGAAGCCGGGAAGACAAGACTTTGTCTCTCATACTTTGAACATATTGTCAGAAGGGACCAGTCCCTGTAGAAGGACATCATGCTTGTTAAATAGGAGGTCAGTGAAAAAGAGGAAGACCCCAGAGGAGATGAATTGACACCATAGTAGTAACAATAGGTTCAAATGTAACATCTATTGTGTGAATGGCGCAGGATTGGGCAATGCTTCCTTTTGTTGTGCCTACTCTGGTGGCGTAGTGGTTACGAATTAGGCTGCGAACGTCAAGGTCGGCAGTTTGAAACTACCAGACATTCTGCAGGAGGAAGATGAGGCTTTCTTCTCCTGTAAAGATGTACAGCCTCGGAAACCCTATACAGAGTCACTATGAGTTGGAACTGACTCCACGGCACATAACAACAACAAGGTAACTATGTTGTCAGGAGGGACCAGTCACTGGAGAAGGATATCATGTTTGGCAAGGTGGAGGGTCAGAGAAAAAGAGGAAGACCTCCAGTGAGAAGGATTGGCAAAGTGGCAGCATTGATGGACTCAAGCATGGCAACAGTAGTGAGGTTGGCCCAGGATCGGGCAGCGTTTCATTCTGCTGTGCATAAGGTCGCTATGAGTCGGTACCGACTCAATGGCACCTAACAACAACAACAGCAAGGTCATCATGATTCAGAACCAAATGACAGGGCCTAACAACAAAAACAACAACTACAAGGTTGTGAAATAAGATGCACACGAAATAAAAATGAAGCAGTGAAGATCTGAAAAGAGAAAATTTTAACAGAAAAAGCTCCGATAACACTTGGAGATTGTAGCCTCAATTTATCTCATAATTGATAGGCCATTGTTTGGGTCTGGAACACTTGAGTCCTCCAACTGATATATTTGCTCTTTAATACTTTGAAGTATTAAAAGTATTATAAATATAATAAAAGATAAACCCAAACAATAGCATTATCAATTGCCTCATATACATGTGAAAGTTGGGCAATGAATAAGGAAGACCTTAGAAGAATTGATGTATTTGAATTATGAGATTGAAGAAGAATATTGAACTACCATGAACTGTCAGAAGAACAAATCTGTGTTGGAAGAAGTACAGATAGAATGCTTCATGGAAGGTAGGATGGTGAGACTTTATCTCTCATACTTTGGACAGATTATCAGGAGGGACCAGTCTCTGGAGAAGAGACTGGTAAAGTGGAAGGTCAGCCAAAAAGAAGAAGACCCATTAATGAAGTAGACTGACACAGTGGCAGCAACCGAGGACTCAAACATAACACTTGTGAGGATGGCACAGGACCAGGCAGTGCTTTGTTCTGTTACGTATAGAGTCGCTATGAGTCGAAACTGACTCGACGGCACCTAATGGCAACAGAAAGGAAGAGACATGAGCCACCTTGCCAGAGTGTGCATATAGATCCCTTCTTCTGATGCCCCAGTGCTGAGATGTACTTTAGCTTATGGGGCTCCACATTTTCCTTTTGTTTCCTGCAACTGTCTTCACTTGGTCCCCACCACCCATTCCTTTCTGGTTTTTCATCTCTAGCTCAGCCTTGACAGTCACGTCTCACACACTCACCACTCCAAAGTCTATTTCAGGAAAACATTTAACTTGAAATCCTTTGCTCTTAGGAGCAATACATATAATCACATTTTCAGTGGCATTTGTATTTTAATCCTCACTTTGCCTTTTGTCTAGAATCATGTCTCTTGTTAAGGGGACTGAGGAACTGGAAAAGGTTATTTTGTTTTGTTTTTCAGAGAGAGAGTGAACAAATCATACCTGCGCTCATCATGGCTGGCATCATCAGCATCATCTTCTTCACTCTGTGGTTTCAAATCTGTTGCACAGGAACTCTTTTCTCCATGACCCCAAATATCTCAATCTTGTCACCCCCTTCTTCTCTTACGGTTCTACTCACAAAAAATACACTACGGCTCCTTCTAGCTCTAACATCATACGGGTCAATGATTTCATGGAATCGGTTCCCATAATCCTGTTTCTAGCTAATCCTAGGCTATAATTATTTATTTACATATCTTAACTGTTCATTTGTCAGGAGGACATATTGTCAGTAGGGGTCAGTCCCTGAAGAAGGATATCATGTTTGGTAAAGTGGAGGGTCAGAGAAAAAGAGGAAACACCCAACGAGATGAATTAGTACAGCGGCAGCATCAACGGGCTCAAATGTAGCAATGCTTGTGATGTTGGCCCTGGATGGGGCAGTGTTTCGTTCTGTTGGGCATAGGGTTGCTATGAGTAGGTACCGACTCGATGGCACCTAACAACAACAATAACAACGGTTCACTTTAGGTTTCACCTGCCAAGAGTTTTGCCAGAAAGTGCAGAGTACTTCAGACATTGATAAGGAACAATAATAAAATCAGAATCTGAAGCTTGATAAACAGGCCACACGTGAGATTACTCTGCTTTGGACAGGGCCCACTATTTTGTTGAAACTCGATGACTTAGTCAGACTGTGTACCTTCCTTTATATGATTTAAACATACAATGTTTTATATAAAATGATAACCCCGTTGTCCACCTTCTTTGAAATACCCACACACTCAGGTCTAACAATAAACAGCAGGTGGCGCCGTTGTGTTAGGATTTCAGCTCCTAAGTAATGCAGTAACAAGGGGAAATTTCAAGAACATTTTGAAGTTTATTTATATATTTTTTTCCCCCTGCCACACCAGAAATGTACTCCATTTTCTTTAATCAGGTTAATTTGCTTCCTACTGTGTTACTTCAGTTGGGTAATAGTCAACCAGACTTTTCCCCTGGCCACTTTTCTTCCCAGAGCGGGGTATTCATTTTGAGATTTACCAGTTTGAGAGTTATCAGTGCAGGTCTAACAGATAACAGAAACTCTGTGTTTTCTGGAGAGCTGGGCTATTCTTCCTGAAAAATTGAGAGTGGTTCTACACCCTCATGGCACAGGACACATTTACTGTCTTCCTGCCCCAAGAGGATGGGTCAGAGAGACAAGATTACCTTGTCCTGAGGAAACACTGTTTCCCAAGGTAGTTCCTTTGTTCGTCACACAGAACACACAAAACAGAGCTCTGGTCAAATGTAAGCAGCACTGGGCTGTTGGTACATTCATTCATTTCATCCATTCAGCAAGTACTTAAACAAAGCCTCATACTTACTTAAGACACAAGTCAGGGTCCAATCAGAGGATAGAAGTCACACCAGTTATTTTAAGAGAGAGAATTTAATACTTATATAAGGAATTGCTAACTAAACTTAAAGTTGCTAACTGTTGTTAAGTGCTGTCAAGTCAGTTCCGACTCATAGCAACCCTGTCTAGGGTTTCTGAGGAGCAACTGATAGGTTTGAACTGCCGGCCTTGTGGTTCACAGTCCAGTGCTAATCCTACAGCACCACACCAACTAGATCTCTAAAATGGTTAAAAAAAAACAAAAAAAAAAACAGAGAGAGAGAACACTAGTGTAAATGAGCGCTGGTAGCATTGGAAAGATGGGGTCATCAGGGCCTAAAAGCTCAGAGGAAGCCACTCTGGGGCTAGGACTCAAATCTTAGAGGAGCAAGCACTGCTCAGCTGGTGCTGATGAATCCTGGTGGATGGAAGGAGGGTTAAAGAAACTGCAAACTTGGTTCAACTGCTGCTATGGAAAGAAGCTGTAGCTGCTGGGATGAAGCGTTAGTAGGGTGGCATTTCCAGGAAGAGGAAAGGGACAGGAAGATCAAATTTCTCTTCTGCCTCCCTTTTCAACGTCTCCCTCTACACCTTTGACTGACAGAGTAGACAGGGTGCTGAGTGAGCAGCAGCAATATGGTCTGCCAGCCCAGTCCAGACATCACACACAGCACAGAGGCAATGACTGAGTCCCTGGCACATTCACAGAACATCTCTCTCCCCTCCCCTGGCTTTGCCCTAGACTGCAGGATTAGAGAAGGATGGAGCCTCCCTCAGGGGGCTCTGGACTCATTTCCTTTCATTGCTCCAAGAGGACTTACACAATTTCACTAAAAGTTGCATTCAAGTCTAATTTGTTTCCTCTCTTTCCCCAGGAGAGTTATATAAAATTTCCTCAGTCTATCTTTTTGTTCCTTCACCACAGGCTTTCTTGCTATAGTTTCACTCTTCCAAGAAGAGGAAAGCTTGTCAATATGTCATTGCTGTTCTTTTGTTAAATGTAAATTTACATGTTGAGTTGAATTAATGCATTCCTACTGTTGACAAAACCACTACACTTTCCAACAGCTTTCATTATGATCCTAACATGTCTGTTGTCATGCTAATAGATGTGACAAAGATTGACATTTCCACCCTTTGTTAGGATGTTTACATATATATTTTTTTTTTTTCTTTTTCTTTTTCTTTTTCTTTTTTAATCAGGAAAAGTAGACATGAAAGGAATTGGTGATGTTGTTTGGGTTCAAAGGAGAAAAGAATAAAAGAAAATGGAGAATTATTCTGGTGACTACTTGGCCATTGTTTTTACCTAGCAAACACATTGTTGTTGTTGTTGTTAAGAGCCATCGAGTCGGTTCCAAGGGTGTAAATCTTTACGGGAGTAGAAAGCCTCATCTTTCTCCCGCGGAGCGGCTGGTAGTTTCGAACCGCTGACCTTAAGGTTCGCAGCCCGAT
>NW_006408640.1:7824122-7835808 GCF_000296735.1 Chrysochloris asiatica | reverse complement strand
GTTTTGGTATTTTTTCTGCTTTCTGATTGCCTCCAGGTAGATGTGCTCAAGAGATGGGATTCCCTTTTCACTCTTCTTCCTGGGAAATTTCAAGATGAGAAATTTCAAAATTTCAAATTTTGGTCATTGTGACATAACTCGGGGTTTAATTTTCAGCCTATTTCCTTTTTAGTCTGCCTGTCCAACTCCACAATCTCCGCTAAGGCCTTTTTCCTAATGATAAACAGTTCAGGGCCTGCTGCAGCCGTTTTGAACTGCCGTTTGATTATAACTAGAAACTGTCACTTTAAATTTTGAAGAGCTCTGTACACATGCATAGTAGAACTCTCCAGGTTGGGGTGGGGTGTCCACTTGCTCAGGCACTCCCTGTAGTTACTAGAATGGTGCAGACAGCGAGAGACCAATGAACAGATACAAGAAAAAAAAGAGTGTCCACACCTTTATCTCCACAATTATGTGAGGTGTCTGTGCCTGCTCTGATCCTTCCCACGCTCAGTCTCGCCCAAGATGGTGGCTCTGGGAGCAGCTGAGCATCTTGATTAGAAAGCAATGTATTTCTTGTTTCTGCTTCAAATTCCCCTAGCTGTAGCCTTCCAATCTTCTAAATATTCCTTTATATGTAGTTCAGAGTTCTGGTACTAGCCCCTGAGCCTGCTTGGTCCGGTATTCTGTGTTGTTGTTGATGGAGCTCCTCACTGCACTTTCACCTGATCTGCCATCTTGTTTGATCTCTCATTGAGCTTCTTGAATGCTTACCTTTTCACTTTTCAGGATGTTAGGAGAATTTTCTTCCATAACTCTTCAACTATCTGCTCTGTGGACTTGTGTGATTCTTCCTGTCCCAGAATGCCAGGAATTCTTATTTCTCTTCAGGTTGCCCAACATAAATCTTAGACCATCTTCAGATTTTTTTATCCTTTTTTTTCTGCTTTTTCTTCTATCTTAGTAGTATTAAGAGATTTATCTTCCAACTCACTATTTCTGGCTTACATCTCTTCAATTCGACTCCTTTGCCCTTTCAGTGTCTTGTCCATTTCTGATATTCTATTATTAATCATTTGGACCTCTTTCTGTAGGTTTTGAATTATGTCCAATGCTGTATCTATCTTATTTGATTATTCTTGTAGCACTTTCCTGACTTCTTCCTTATTTTTCTCAACTTCACTGTATAGTGTTTTGATACATTTTATAATCATTTTTCTGAATTCCTTCTCAGATATTTCCAGAGACTGCCCTCCTTCCAGTATGGAGTGTAGATCTACTTCCTGCTCATTTGTGTCAGCCACTTTCTCTCATTTCAGGACATGTGCTGATATGGTCATCTGTTTCTGGTTTTGGGGCATATTCAGTAGTTAGCTGTGACCTTAATACTTAGATAGGTATGTGTTTTGGTATTTTTTCTGCTTTCTGATTGCCTCCAGATAGATGTGATAAGGAGATGGGCTTCCCTTTTCACTATTCTCCCTGAGAAATTTCAAGATGCCACTGTTGGTCGTTATGATGTAACTCAGGATTTAATTTTCAGCGTGTTTCTTTTTTAGTCTGCCCATCCTGCTCCACAATCCCCATTCAGGCATTTTTCCTAGTGATAAACAGTTCAGGGCCCGCTGTGGCTGTTTTGCATTGCTGTTTGGTTTTAAGTGGAAACTGTCCCATTAAAATTTGAGATTTGTTTGCATGCATAATAGAACCCTCTGGGGTTGTGGGAAGAGTGTCCACTTGCTCAGGTACCCCCTCTAGTCATCAGAATGGATGTGCACAGACAGTGACAGACCAATGAGCAGATACCCTCCCAAAAAAAGAATGTCTACACCTTTATCTCTATGGTTCTGTCAGGCATTTGTGGCTGCTCTGATCCTTCCCCCAACTCGGTCTTGCCCAAGATAGGGGCTCTGGGAGCAGCTTAACACCTTGGATTAGAAAACACTGGATTTCTTGCGTCTGCTACAAATTCCACTGGCTGTAAGCCTTCCAACTTTCTAAATATTCCTTTATATGTGGTTCAGAGTTCTAGAACCATCCCCTGAGCCTGCTTCATTCAGTATTCTGTGTTGTTGCTGACAGAGATCCTCACTGCACTTCTACCTTATCTGCCATCTGTTTGTTCTCCAGTATACCTTTAAATGGCTTAAATTTTGTCAATAGATGTACTTAGTTAATATTTAGGAGGTGGAAAAGACACATAAAACATTTTGTTTCTTCCTCTGGAATTTCTGGTTGTGGGCCCTGGCAGTCTCATTCTTGACACCACATTTGCCTCATTTCATTTGACTCAGGCCTCAGGAAGATCAAAGGAACTTGTAGCAATTGTCTGTATTGTTCCTGATTCTGAGCACAAAATAGGAAGATCTCCAACTAGATGGATTGGCACAGTGGCAGCAGCAATGGGCTCAAGCATAACAATTGTGAGGTTGGCACAGGGTGCTTAGGGTCACTGAGCTGGTACAGATTCAACAACACCTAACAAAAATAACAACAATAACATACTGAAAGCTAAAGTGATCATCGTATTTCCCCTTCTTTAGACTCTCAATGTTTGTTTGTTTGTTTTTATTGTGAATTGAGTAATAGTTTGCATGGGAGAACATTGGTTTTATGCTCATCGTTCCATTACAATGATAACAATCTCCTCTGTGCAGGCTCTCCACGGTTTTAAAAGGCCAAATTCCCTCAATCCAACATCTTTATGTGTAAGCCACATAAAGAAATCTTAGCTGTCTTGACCAAGTCCATACTGTTCCCTATGTATGGGGGTAGCTCAGTTATGTGGGCACATTCCATCATAAAGTAATTTTCTCCAAAGAGTCCTATTTTATCATGCTAACAAGACAAGTTTCAAGATGCTCAACACATTATATTCTCTTGATGACCAAACGAGTTTGTACATATCTTGAGAACTCAAAACTTCTTCATGCTGGTGCAGAATTAGAGTATCTTTAACATACAAGGGATGGCTGAGACGACTGTGAAGAGGAAATGACTACTTTTTTTTTTTTTTTTTGCTAATGAGTCAAATCAAGGCCAAGAAGAGGGTCCCCTCTTGCCTTATGAATGGCACTAACCAAGAGTCACTCTTTATGTAGTACATCTGGCTCAAGTCCTTTATGAAATGTGAAATTTAATATTCCTCCCTGGAACAAAGAGTCATCTCTTTAGTAGCTGCTCACTGTTTCATTTAAGTTGTTAACACTCACCTGGGATGGATTGAAGTGGCCACATCAGCTCTGTCTTCCCAGGGGCTCTTGATAATGTAGGAAAAGAATTTAGCCTATGAAATAAATAGGAGGGTACTTCAAAGAGTTCATAGAAAAATCCCACTGTCTTGTAATTTCATCTTTCCACAAATGGAAAGAATGTTTATCAGAATCTGTCAGGTTTGTGGCCAGAGCAAGAGCCCTGTCAGAGGTTACTGTGCCCATTTGGTAGTGGCATTACAGAGTCAAAAATATGATGAACTCTGCAGACCAATTTGCAAGACTAGACCCCAATATTCATTGGGTAATATATTTCAATGTCATAACTGAGAGGCCTTAATTGATACTTTTCAAATTTGTTTCATGTTATTTTCTATTCTTATGTGCTATCAAATCAATTATTTTATTGACAGGTGGTTGCAATAATTCTATGAAGGAGGTAGAGCAAGCATTTGTGCTCCTGCATTTGACCATATGGGAAAGAGACTCTTTACTCCACAGATGTTCCTTTTTGATAAAGACCAGAATTAGTGTAAAGCCAGCCATGTATTTTGAAGTGATCCAATAACCATTAGGCCAACAAAAGAGTAAGACAAAAAGCAAAACATAAAATCTCCCCACCAAAAAAAGTAGAAATGAAACACTTTCAGGTATTCTAAAAGTCTAACAGGGCAACAGTGCTGTGGATTAGGCATTGGGCTGCTCATTGCAAGGTGATGGTTCAAATCCACCACTCCCTTCACATCTGTCAAGATTCAAAGTCTCTTTTCTTGATGTCAGTCAGTTTTGTTTTTATGGGTTTCAAGTGGTAAACTTTAAAAGTTTGGATTCTATTTGTCTACACACTCTATCCAGCTTCCAAGCTCCTGAGCAAGGACCACGGTCATCAGAAGTCTTCAGTGAGTTTCAGATTTGACCCATCTCTTCGGCCTACAGCCCTGCCATACCAGTGTCTCTCCATGAGTGACTGTGGACTGGTATATGGAGCCCAAGATCACATTCCCTTAATTCAAAGGTTGTCTCTTGACTAGATTGAAAGATTCTTAGGAATGGACACACCCACTGATGCTCTCCTGCACAGCAGCATGACTCATCTGAGATGACCCAGATCGCCACGAACGACTTCTAATTCCCTGCCATCAGCCTTCTCGGGCAGATTCTTCTACTAGGAGGGGAAAGAGCCAGTCCTCACTGCAAGGTCCCATTTTGGTATAAACATTCACTACTACCAATTGCCTCGCTAAAGTCTAATTCTTCCACATAACACAAAACTGAGCAAAATGAAGACATGTTCACTCTTATAACTGGGAAGGACATTAAGAGAGATGCCTTAGGAAAGGCTGGATACAGCAATCCTGTCATTCTCTCTCTTTCTCCAGCCTATCTTGCTTATTTTAGTGAATTGGTTTCTTTCCCTTCTAACCAAATTGATTGCATCCACTTGGCAGGGGACATTGCTAAAAAACAAGTCTATGTCATGTCAAAGTAGCAGCCCCAGAGGAAAGGAAGCCTTTTGCTCTTGCTTTAGTATAGTGGTGGTGGTGGTGGTGGTGTGCCATCGAGTTGGTTCTGACTCATGATGGTCCTGCATAAGGTTCCCGAGGCTGTAAATCTTTACAAGAGCAGAAAGTCACACCTTTCCCCTGCAGAGTGTCTGATAGCTGCTACTACTGACCATGCAGTTAGCAGCCCAACAAGCAACCAGTGCACAACAAGGGGTCTTTAGTATAGTATATAAAATTCTGGGGAAGGTCTGTCAATGACTATGTTTCAGTGGTTGCTCACTGCTATGAGCAGTCATTGGGCACAGGGGTGGGCTATGTTCCTCAAGGCTGGTTAGTCAGGGGTTCAGGACTAGCAATTGGTAGCCCCACTAGAAACAATCAGAACTGAGGGAAAGCACTCCTCAAAAGGAATAAATAGGCTGCTGTTGATACATCAATAGTTTATTATAGTAAATATTCTGAACAGTCAAAATGTTGTTGTTGTTAAGTAGCATTGAGTCAGTTCTGACTCATGGTAACCCTGTAGAGGGTTTCTGAGGAGTGGTTGGTGGGTCTGAGTCACTGACCTTATGGTTAGCAGCTCAGTTCTTATCCTAAAGCGCCACACCAGGACTCCATGTCAACATATTACTTGTGCATAAATATTTATCATAATAAGAAAGGGTATATGAATGATGAATACTCTCACATCAAAACTCACTGCCATGGAGGTGATTCCAACTCATAGCGACCCTGGATAGGGTTTCTGAGGTTGCAAATCTATCTATAGGGAAACAGACCACCTCACCTTACCCCCATGGTATGTCTGATGGGTTTGAACTACTGATGTTGTTGTTAGCAGTCCAGGGCTTATGCTACAGCACCACTAGAGCTCCCCCTTATATAAAACCTTCAGCACAACTACCTCCTGGAAAATTCTCCTGGGGTGAGAAGGAGAATTCAGTACAGAAATGATCTTATTTGACAGAAAAAAACAGGGAGAAATCCTACACAACCATTACTACCCCTTAATAGTGTGCCTGACTCAAGTCGACATTATCTGCCTGCCATTCAGTTTCAGAACATCTGACACACCTTTTTCATGCTGAAAGCTAATTGCCCTATTTTCAAACCTGGAACTGTACCTCTCGTGATATTTTTCCAATCTTAGTGATATATTTGTCTAGCCAGCTAGTATTGCCAAAGCCATAGCTATTCTGGAGAGTAAGTAGTAGGGACTGAGAACAGGGGAATTATTCAGCAATACAGTAAACAACAGGAAATTCTCTCTGAATAAAAAGTTACAAAGCAACAGCATGCTTTCCTTAATAACACACAATAATAAAAATTGTTTGCTATCCATTTTTCTAATCTTCATGAAATGAATACACTCAATCATGGAAGTTGTACAGGAACTGTGTATTTTAAATATTGCAATGCATACATTACAAAAGTAATTAAGTGAGACCCCAAGTGAAGTAGAGCACTGTTCTATCAAAACCCTTCTTCCTAACTAGATAAAAGCCAAACTAGTCCACAGGACAAACACAGGCGGTAAATGAAAACCAGGGCAGTAGGTGTGTAAAAAGAAATAAAGACCACTGTAGAACATTAAGTTGGATCTGGATTTCTATGCACCCCCAAATATTATTTTTATTAATTAGAACAAAGGGAATAACAGGTACTCACTTGAACATCCATAGGAGAAAGATGAGGCTTTCTGCTCCTTCGAAGGCTTAGAGCCTCATACTCATAAACCCTATACAGGAGTCCTGCTGTGGTGCTATGGGTTAATGCACTGGACTGCAAAGCTGGTTTGAACCTCAAGGTCAGTGGTTCAAGCCCACCAACCACTTCTTGGAAACCCTATACAGGGTTGCTATGGTTCAGAACCAACTCAACAGCACTTAACAGCAACAAACTTTGACATCTACTTTAATTTACTAATTTATTTACTAGTGCAAAATATTCTGTCAAGAGGCATACAGACTATAAACAAAGCATAAAACATTATTCTCCAGGAATGACAGTCTAGCTGAGATCAATTATATCCAACGTGCACCCATTGCCATTGACTCCATTCCAATGTGTGGCAACCCCATGATTGTCACTGTTGAACTTTGCTCCATAGGGTTTTCACCTATGACCTTTTAGAAATAGATTGCCTGGCCTTTGCTCTACAGCACCAGTGGGTGAATTGGAACTGTTAACTTTCAGTAAATAGTTGAGATCAAATTGTTATGTCACCTAGAGACCTATCCAGTATATATACACACTATAAAAGCCATTGTAATGTTTTGGAGTGCAGTTGTCAATGTAATGATTTAAGAAATGAATCTTCTCCTTGTCATGCAGAAGATATAGTTTGGGAAAAGAAGAATCTGGAAGCACCGAGAGGTTAGTACGCTAACTAGTGTTGTTGAGTAATAGAGGCTTGTATTAGAATGGTTGCCCTGGGCATGGAGAAAAAGGAATTAATGTAGAACCAGGAGGAAGGAAGAACTGACCGTTCTTGGTGAGAGGTTGAATGGATAGGAAAGAGAGAAGGGTGTGTAGTGAGATGCATTGTAGAGATGCTGTTTTTTAAAGTCAATTGATGAGAAGGAAGGAAGAAAAAGAATAAAGAGTGTTAAAAGATAACAACATTATTCCCACAGGGCAGAGTCAAGATATTTGTAAATTACGGAGAATGAAAGAGGAAAAAAGATGATTTAGGGAGAGCACAGTGAAGAGATTGTTGTTGTTGTTTGTTAAATGCTGCCCAGTTGGTTCCAATTTATAGAAACCCTGTATAGAGTTTCCAAGGAGCAGATGGTGAGTTTGAACTGCTGATCTTGTTGTTCAAACTGACTTTCCAGACCAGTGCTTTATCCTGCAATGCCCAAACTAATACACTTTAGATATTGGTGGTGGGTAGGTGGGTGGGTAGAGGGTATTGTTTCCTTTTAGTTAAGACAACAGAAAATAAAGAGTACAGTTTATTACAAAGACATTAAAATGTAAAAGAGTAAAACAAGGGAAGGCACACCTGGTGGTCTCAATTTCCTTCGTAAACCTTAAGGCAAGATAGAGTGGAAACATCTGGATTTGTTAATAAAATTGGATTTTATGTTTGGGAGTCAGAAAAGTCTGCAGTAGTCCCAGCTCTTGTGTGAGATCTTGAGTACTCCAAGCAAATTTCCCTGCCTGTTTTCTGCTTTCTGGAACAGGAATGACACCCTGACTCTAAATGAGATACATATGAAAAAGCATTTTGCAAACTATAAAGTCCTCTAAAAGCACTGGCTATTATTATCATTGTATTTTACTTATTATGTGAGTATTAAAAATGTCCACAGATTAAAAAAACACAAAAAAAACAACCCTCTTCAAATGGGTCTCAACTTCAAAAACCCTCTTTATGGAACAAGAGTAGATAGAAATAAACCTACTTTCCACATAAACCAATAACCAGCTGGGCTAAAAGTCATCTTTCCCAAACTGGGCCAGAGTCATTTTCTATCATTGGACCTTGAACCTGGTACTTTGATAACACCATGTACTGAAGCTTTTCATCACATTGTCTAAAGTAATTTAATGCCCACATATATAGTGCAAGTTTACATGAATCTAGCTGCTAGCACGTCATAAATTACTTTGGTTTCATGCATTTTTCTATCAGGATGTCATATTCCCTTCTATTCTAATATATCACTTCAGGACATAATGTCACTCCAAAATTTTTGAAATATTATAGAAAATATTCTTCACTTCTTTGGTATATATCATTACTCAAAAACTTAGCACTCTTACTCTTCAACTGATGAACAGGTCAGTTTCTAAAACTTTGTTTGATATCAACTATTTTCTCTGAGATGAAAATTTTAAATTATAAATATGATAGATGAAGGGGCTTCAAAAGGTTTGTGAGAAAATGGAATGAAAAGATAGTTGATTTTTCCATGAACTTTTTGAAGCCTCTTTGTACATGTCACTTAGCTTCCTAAGACAGTCTACAAAACCTATACAACCCTAAGATAAAGTGTGATGCCAGTTTTAATAGTAGCAGCCTAAGCAGTGTATTCTGGGACACACGTTGTAATACCTGTTTGTCTTAGCCATGATTTTCTTGAGAAGCAAAACCAGTGAAATATATATAGTTTATATATATAGTTTATTATCAAGGAAATGACTTACCATTGTATAGTCTCCAGTCCCCAGCAGAAAAGACAGAGAACCTTTCCCAAATGACCATTATCTTGGGAACAAGCCACATTCCCAAGGAAGCATCCCTTTAATTGATTGGCTTTTCCAAGCCACTCATCAGAGTTAACTATGCCTGTATGAGTTTTCATCATCATGGGAAAAAACACATCCCAGTTGCTAAATCCCTGAACATCCTGGCCTAGTCAAATTGACACAGAACCCTAACTGTTACAGTCCACCTTTGCCAACTTTAAACCTATAAACTATATGCATAATCTGTCAATAAAGAAAATGGTAACATCATACTTACGCTTAACATGATATAATTAAAATGGTACAACCGAAATACACTGATTCCACTTCTATCTTGTTTGTCACAAATGAACAAAGCAAATATATTTGATGCACACAATCAAAATCAAACATATATATACATTCATTTAAATCTTCAAAGGGCACATTCTGCAAGGTAGCCTCCTACCTGTAGGCATACAGCCTTACTCAGTCCATGGGCCTAGAGTCCATAGCTGCTCTGTCTTTCCATGTCACCACCTCTGTTGCAGTTTCTGCTGCCTCTGTTTTCCCAGGCATGGCTCACAAGTTTCACTCATGCTTTTCTTCCTTAATGATGGTCCTGTGATTGTTACTGAAATGAAAGAAAACTACTCCCTTCTTTTAGTTACGCATCTACTACAATTATAGTTTTAACAAAAACAATTAACCCTAACAATTACTCACAGTTGTAATCATAAAATCCTATCAACATCATATCCACTCCCTTTTCACCAGACACATCTGGAAAAAAGGAAAACTATTCAGTGGAAATTCTCCCTTGTCCCTTCATTCTAAGCACACCCTTGAAAGCTTGTAAGCCAGCCACTTCATGCCTTTGTAGCCTCACATTTTTGATAGCCAATGTCTAAATTGCCCATCCTTAGCAATCCAGTACACTGAGGAGACAAGCATGTTCTGAATCTTCCATTCCAGTTAGAGTTTTTCCAGACAAGCATCTGAAGAATCTTCCATTCCAGTTAGAATTTTGAGCAACTACGTCCAGTTCATCAAATTGACCCTTACTAAGAGTGTCAAACATCTTCATCTTCATCTGTTCAGCTCACTCCTAGACATCCAATCTAGGTCAAATTGGTACTAGCTGCAAGTTTGAGAGTTCACACACACCTTTTTGCTTCACATCAGCTGGTCCCTTTCACTCTCAGTCCTAGCCCCTAGGGCTAGGTCAGTGACTGTGGTAGGTCAGTGCTTATGGGCTCAGGAATTTACACAACTCTCTAAACTTTAGACCAGCTCAAGTTCAAAGGGCACCAATAGAGTATGTCAAAACTCAGACCCTGTCTTCATTGCTGCATTTCCCCCAACTCCATTCACACACATATTCCCCAGTGGTCACCAGCAAGCTTATCAGTTCCCTTTAACTTTCAGTTCTAGAAGGTGATTTTTCTCTGACAGACCAATTTACCTTGCCTTGATGCCTCCAAAACTCAAAATGACAAACTGTTTTTGTGTGTGTGTATGAATCGCCTGTTCTCAAGCAATTCCAGGTTGGTCTGTATGTATTTTCAAATGCAAATATACCAACTCTGAAGTTTCCCCACACTTTACAAAGGCTTAAACCAAGAAGCCTATATTTTCCAGCCAATTTAGAACTCCCCTTATAACAAATCCAATCAAACATAGACTGAAGTCAAGCTTACAAGCTCTCTGTAATCATTATACCCAATAATGCTTATCACACATGTATGTCTATTTTATAATAATCAGCAGGAGAAACCAATATCCATAAGACAGTCAAACACATAAACTGTTTAAAAACACTCAAATTCAATCTCTTCTTCTACCTTGGATTAGTCCCTTTCATATGCATATAGCCTTGGGCCTCTGACAGGGTGGATTTCTCTAGGCCCAGGGCCTGCATCAGCCATCCTTTTAACCAGTGTGACATCCATAGGCTCCAGGCAATTCCAGAAGCTGCTACTTTCCCCTCCACTGAAATATTTTATCTCATGTCCCTTCGTTCTTTTCCTTACAAAACCTCATATTTTCATAGGTGTGGAGCCATTGCAATGAAACATCTTCCCAGTACCAACTGTTTAAACCAAGTGGGGATCATGTCTGATTTACTCTGACTCCATAAGAAGGAAAGAGGACCAAACTCAAAATCAGTCCAAGGTCGATTCCTATGAAGTGGAGGTCAGACATGCCTCCACCCTATACTGTTGTTCTTCTTATTAGGTGCTAACAAGTTGGTACCAACTCATAGCAACTTTATGCGCAACAGAATGAAACACTGATTGGTCCTGTGTCAACCTTGCTGCTGTCACTGTGCTAATCCATCTCATTAGGGGGTCTTCCTCTTTTCCATTGACCTTCCACTTTATCAAGCATGACATCCTTCTCCAGAAACTGTTCTCTCCTGATGATATATCTGAAGTATGAGAGATGAAGTCCTGCCATTTTGTCTTCTAAAGAGCATTCTGGCTGTGTAGTTCATCCAACCCAGATTTCACCCAACAACAAATGCAGATTTGTTTGTTCTTTTGGCAGTCCATGGTACTTTTCAATGCTTTTAAAATTAGTACCTTTAATCCTATATTGTTGTTGTTAAATGCCGTTGAGTCTATTCCAACCTATAGCGACCCTGTATAGGATTTCCAAGAGGCAGCTGTTGAGCTTGAACCACCGACCTTGCAGTCTGACGCATTAACCCACAGCGCCACACCAGAACTCCTTAATCCTATATTGGTGGTTAGGTGGTTATGTGCCGTGGAGTCAGAACCGACTCATAGCAACCCTGTACAGGGTTTC
>NW_006408640.1:7822880-7824022 GCF_000296735.1 Chrysochloris asiatica | reverse complement strand
AAAAAAAAAAAAAAAAAAACAAGAGACAGAATAGAACTGAACAGTGACTGAAGGTAGGAAGCAAGTACATGGTGAAGCAGAGAAACCAGATTAGAAGTGCTTAAATTGGACATTGTGTTATGTATTATGACAGGCAAAATGTCTCCTACTATGTTTGTTCTTATGTTTCACAGACCAGAAACTTGGAAGCTATTCTCCCTTGCTAGGAGTGTTCAGTATACCTTTTTTTTTTTTTTTTTTTTTTCTTAAGTTTTTATTGTGAATTGAGTAATAGTTTTACATTGCAGAATAACAGTTTTACATTCAAATAATCATATCTTGCTTCATTGTAATGATTACAATCCCTTCTCTGTACCATCAGTCAACAGTATTTACCACTATCCATCTCCCCACAGCCCCTGTCTTTTTTTTCTTTTAGTTTCTAATGTGGATTGACTGGAAGTTATAGGGCAGATCATAAATTTAACATTTAACAAATCATACAATTTGTTTCATCACAATGATTACAATCCCTTCCATGTACCATCAGTTAAAAGTAGTTCTCCCTATTAACTTTAGCTCTTTTTAAAAAAATAACACTCAGGCATATTTAATAATTTATACCATCAAAGGGCACATTCTGCAAGTCTGCCTCCAGGCCACTATCTCTTCGTGCCTCTCTTCCATTGAATCCTCAGCCTCTCACCCTCTCCATGTCCCCATCTCTGCCTCTATCTCTGGTAGAGGTCTCACATTCCGGTTGTGCTCTTCTCCCTTGATGGTCCTAGGGTCCTTTGTTTCTGGACTGTAAGATTAACTGCTCCCCCGTTTGTGTACAAAACTTCTACCTTTACAATTGTGACAGTCCCAATTAGTCATGATAACAATTATTCACTATTGAATCATACGAATCTTATCCCCATCTCTTTTCATTTGACCCATCTAGACAAGATGAAACCTATTCACTGGGGACTCTTTCTTCCCCCACCCCCAACTCTTAAACTTAACTCCCTCTTGAAACCTTGTAGGCCAGTCACTTTGTGCCCTTGTCGCACCATCATTTTAGGTAGTCAATGTCTAAGTTGCCCGTCCTTATCTACCCTGTGTACAGAGGGGATAGCATGGATACTTGATGTGAAGACTCCTTCCCTTTCTGATATTTA
>NW_006408640.1:7810753-7818193 GCF_000296735.1 Chrysochloris asiatica | reverse complement strand
GAGTTGGTTCAATCCTATATTAGTGCCTTTAAAATTAGTCGGACTCAAGAACCAAATTAGAAAACTCATCAATATGAGTTTGCTTCTCTGGCACCCACTTGCTTGGTACCACATGTCTTAGGCCAGGTTTCCTACAGAAGCAAAACCAGTGAAGGGTCTCATCATCATGGAAATAAACACATCCCAACTGCTAAGCCTCTGGATATCCGAGCTTAGTCAAGTTGACACAGAATCCTAACCATTACACCATTGTTGTTGTTATTGTTAAGTGCTCTTGAGTTGGTTCTAACTAATAGGGACCTTATATAGGATTTCCAAGGAGCAGCTGGTGGGTTTTAACCACTACCCTGCAGTTAGTATCAGTCCAGTACTTATCCTACAGTGCCACAATAGGACTCTATATTACAATTAATAGAACACTTAACCCAAATTAACTTGAAAAAAGATGACTTAATACCTCAGGATTCATTCTTTTCCAAAGCAATTTCATACAGATGATCATGGTGTCATCAGGATTCTGGTTCATTTTCTTAGCAATACATTTGTTGTTGTTTTTGTTATTAAGTGCCATCGAGTTGGTTCTGACTCATAGCAACCCTGTATAGGGTTTCCAAGGAGCAGCTGGTGAGCTTGAACCACCAACATGGCAGTTCAAACAACTTTACAGTCTGATGCATTAGCCCACAGTGCCACACCAGAAATACATTTAGGTTGCCTTATTCTGTGTATCTGTCAGCTGTATCTTCAGGCTGACTCCAGTTATGGTCACAAAAATGATAGCATCATTTTCATATCTTTCATCCTTACCTCACCAGACAGTACTTAACAACATGTTGTTGTTGTTGTTGTTGTTGTTGTTAAGTGCCGTTGAGTCATTTCCGACCCATAGCGATCCTGTAGAGGGTTTCTGAGGGGCAGTTGGTGAGCTTGAACCACTAAACTTGTGGATCAAACCGACTTTGCAGTTCAGCGCATTAGCTCACAGTGCCACACCAGGAAATAGAGGAAGAAATGTTTTCTCTCCAATTCCTAGTACAAAATCAATTTGCCAACATCCAACTTCTGCAGTGGCCTGATAGTCCTCTCCTCAGTACAATGTGTTTTCATTGAGGTCAAAGTAGTTCACATTAAACACTGCAGTTTAAAGGCTCAGAAAGAATAACCCAACCAATTCCCAGAGTATTTGATGCCACCTGTGTGGCACTGTAGGATAAGCACTGGACTGTGAACCACAGGGTCAGCAGTTCAAACCACATCACCTTTCCCTCAGAAACCCTGTACAGGGTCACTGTGAGTCAGAATTGACTTGATGTCACTTAACAACAACAGTTATTTCTCTTTTCCTGATGTGACACTGTAGGATCAGCACTGGACTGTGAAACACAAGGTCAGCAGTTCAAACTCACCAGCTGCTCCTTGGAAACCCTACATAAGGGGTCACTATCAGTCAGAACTGACTCAGCTGCACTAACAACAACACTTCTTCTTTTCCACCTTCCCCCAAGTGGATAGTGCTGATTTCAGTTAACTAGTATGAATAGAGATAAAATCCCACTAAACCTGGCAGCTCATTTACTCAGATACTTGTGTTTTGAAGTAAATTCTTATTTCTATGCTCGGCATCTCAAGAAATCACAGGTCAGTGAAATTTTAGGCAGCATGAGGATAAAAGTATTAAAAAGCGTGTATGAAATGGAGGAAAAGAAGGCAAATAAGCCTTTTGGCCTATGCCTTGGTCCAGTTACACCTGGATGCTTTCCTCTGGGTATGTTTTTCTTATTATTCCTTTTTTATATATACTACCTCCTATTCTTCCACTTCTGAGTCTACAAGAATCCTCAAAGCTCTAGGAGAACTCTGAGAAACATGCTTGGCAGTGGCCACAGGAGGAAGGATTGGGGTAGGAAACTGTCACATTTGGATGTGAGTTATGGACTCCTTCCATATTCATTCATCAAGTAAAGGCCACTGCATGGAATTATAGAAGAATTACTAGATAGACATATGATAAATGATAGATATAAACACACCATATTTCATCCGTTTCAAGACACCACTGGTTATAAGATACACCATTATTTTTTATAACTCTAAAAAAGAAAAAAATGCTGCTAATTATAAGAGCTATCCATTGAAATTATACACCAATTTCAAAGATAGAATGAAATAAAAGAGGGAGTTTTAGACTTGGTGGAATCTGGTATGCACATTGTTCTCAAAATTAGATTATGCTCTAATTTAACTGCAATATGGAGTAAATAGATAGGAGTAACAATATGCCAAGAAGATGTCAAAGGATGCTCTCATTGCAATTCAGGAGTAGCCTTGCAAGTGAAAATTTGAATTGTTTTCCCTTTTTTTATTAAAAATCAGAGAGGGTTTGTTTTATTTTTTCCATTCTGGGACCATTTATTCATAGTTATTCACTTATTCATAGTTGTCTTTGTCAAGGTTCTCTAGAGAACAGAACCGATCATATATAGAAAGAGAGGTTGAGAAAGACAGACATTTATTTCAAGAGATTAGCTCATGTGATTGTTAGGGTCTGAGAAGTCCCAAACCATAGGTGAGGAGGCAGACTGGAGACTTTAGCATACTTGTATCCCAAGATTCATATGTCAGGCGGCAGAAAGAGTGCAGAGTAGAGGGAGCAAGTTCTGCCAAAATTTTTATTTATATTCTAGGAGCAGACTACCCCTAGGGAAATGCCTTTATCTACTGATTGTATTACAATAGATGATATTATGGAACAGCAGTTAGTCTAGTGTTTAGTCAAACCACTGGAAAGCATAGCTTAGCCAGGTTGACATGTAACATTAACCATCACAATAGTACATGAGCACATGCTATAGATAAGTTACTGTTTTAATCTCTGTGGAAAGTGATAGTATAAAATATGGAATAACCCTTAAGATGCTTCTCATTTGGTTGAGAATAGAAATACAGCGGAAAGCTAAAAGCTTCACCAAAAAAAACAAGCAGTCAGATTGTGATCTAATTGGATCTGGAAGGATCAAAGTAGCCTGGCACAATAGGAGAAATTTCTGGATTTAAACTGGATCTTGGAAAATGGGCAGACTTTGGAGAGTGGTGGTAAGTGTCTGTTCTTGGGGTTCCAATATAGGAACACTCCTTACAAGAGAAAGAGCAGAACACTATAATGTGAAAATTCATCGGAGATCTCCTTGGGGCCAACCAGTTGCTTAGTCATTCTTATCCCAGCCTCTTTTGTTTTGATCAAATTGCTTCTCTACGTGGTCTCTGGCTCTGGTAGTATAGTGATTACGAATTGGGCTGTGAACCACAAGGTCAGCAGTTTGAAACTACCAGCTGCTCTGTGGGAGAAAGATGAGGCTTTCTGCTCCTGTAAAGATTTACAGCCTTGGAAACCCTGTTCAGGGTTGCTGTGAGTCAGAACCAACAACAAAAACATCACAACAACAACACGGTCTCTGACAATTTGATTTAAGCTAGGATCCTAGAATTCATTTCTTAGCCATGGGAACTTCATATCCTGGTTGACTAAAAGCTTTTGTTTTGTTTTTTTCTTCCTGTCAAATCTCTCAGTTTCATCATGGAACCTATTGACAGAGATATTAGTAATGATGGTACTTTAAGATCAATTGCCCAAGGAACCAGGACTATTAAAACTCCACCCTTTAACACAACTCCCGTCCTATATCTTTGAAAAACAATGGTTAGTAAATCAAAGACTAAAGAATGTTTGGGTTGCCTTTGTGTCAAATCCCAATTCAGAGCTCTAATATACTGGCCGGAGTCTGGAAAGACTCAGTTAATTAGGCCTGAGTTCTTTAATGTTGTTGATAGTTGCTGTTAAGTCTACTCTGAATCATGGCGACCCCATGTGTGCAGAGCAGAACAGCTCCACAGGATTATCAAGACGGTGGCCTTTTGAAAGCAAATTACCAGGCCTGTCTTCCAAAGCACATATTTCCCAAGGCTGCTTTTTTGTTGTTGGTGGTGGTTTTTAATGATTCTTGCAAAAGCTATATTTTACTGTTATGATTGTTTAATGGAGCCAGAGAGAGGCCCACATCTCTGCACAAGCTCATTATAGCCCCAAGCTCCACCCAATAGAGGATGTAGCCAAAGTTCCATACTGATCCCAGCCCTTGCTCCTTGAGGGCTGGAGGGAGTATTGAGGTGTAGAGGCCTAAGGGCTTTCTTCTTTTCAAAAACTAATGCTTGATGGAGGCAGAGACATGAGGTGGAGAGATGGAGCGGCTGGGGACTCTAGACTCAAGGAGGGAGAGGGGCTGTGTGTTGGCGGCTGGTGGACTGGCTTGCAGGGTGTGCCCTTTGGTTATTTGAATGGTTATATACTCCTGAGTGCTTCGGTGTACATAAACACACACACACACACACACACAAAAAGAAAAGACAGAGGGAATGGAAGCAAATGCTGTTGAACGATGATGCGTGGAGGGGATTGTAATCATAACAATGAAAGGAAATACGATAGGATAAATGTAAAGCTGATGTTCTCCCATGTAAACTATTACTCAATTCACAATAAAAACTAAAAAAAACAAAACAAAAAACAACTGCTCATCTCAAATAAAGCAGCTCAAACCTCCTTTGGACCCCCACCCTCCAACACTTCCTCACTTTCCTTGGCTGACCTCTCAACCTTCACCACCCTCTCAGTATTATCATTCTTGCCTCAGCTTGCCTCCATACCTGCATTCTTCAATGGGATTAGGGCAGGGGGTCATTAAGAAATTGAGTGATTGGTCTTAATATTCATGTACATACCATTCATGTACACATTTTTTTAAAAAAGCATTAGAATGCTCTTCCTCCTGGTGCTTCCTGTTTGAGCACACACTTGATGATGTTAGTCACAGGCTGTAAATAGCACTCTACAGCTAAATGACACTTGGTAGAAAGTTGCATTTTCATGGGTTTCAGAACGCAGGATTGGAGTGGGGCAGCGATGAAAGATACATTGCAGTTTCTCAAACATCACTCTATTGATTTATGTATGAAAAAATATGGAATCTGTCAAGGCAAACAGTACTATGTTAAGTGTAAAATGTAATACTAGCTGTGGTGGCCACCACTGCCAATACTTATATTTCAGGAAGGCAATTTACTTCTAAATGGAATCTTAACATTGGTGGAAGGAGACACACTGAATGCTTTATATGAAAAGTGTCCTCAGCAGAGAACAATGCACAAGCTCTCAATCTTTAGAAACAGGAAACTAAGCAAACTTCAGGAGAAAATGGTTGATTTTTTTCAATTATATATTTACATCTAAGCAAAATGGACAGAGACCTTGTGGGAACTGCAAAGATCCCCATTATATTGATCTTGTCAGCTCTTTTGTGCCTGAACTTCCATAATGGGTGCTTTGGATTGGAGAATCTTTCTCCACTACAATATGTATGCACCCCCACCTAATCAGAATGGGGAGCTGCCTTCCTCAGGGCAGATGGGACAGGTGATGACTCCTACTAGGGCAACTTGTTGGAGGCCTATGATTCTCTAACTGAGCTTTAGCAGAGTGATTATGGGCCACTTGCTTACCCTCAATGTGACTCAGGTATCTCATCTGTAAAATGGAGATGGTGGCATTCACCTCCAAGGGTTTTGTGAGATCTAAAAGAGAGGACCCAATACCTGTTTATTGTACTGTGATGACTTGTGTGTTGCTATGATGTTGGAAACTATGCCACTGATATTTGAAATACTAGCAGGGTCACCCATGATGGACATAGCTTCCAGACATAGAGACTAGAAAGAAAGGACTGGCTATCTACTGCCCAAAATTAGCAGATTAATACCTTGAAGATCATTTAACAGAGCACTGTCTGATCTTAGAGTTGGAAGATGAGCCCCTAAATTGAAAGGCACTGAAACAATGGACTTAAGCAGACTGTTGTTAAGTGCTGTCGAGTCGATTCTGACCCATAGCAACCATGTATAGGGTTTCTAAGGAGCAGCTGGTACGCTTTAAGTTCCCACTTTGCAGTCTGGTGCATTAACCCACAGTGCCACTAAGGATCATGAAAATGGCTCAAGATCAGGCAAGAATTTTATTCTTTTGTACTTGGGATCACTGTGAATTGGGGTCAATAAACATAACAACAAAGATTAGAGGACATATGTGCAATCAGCATAGGATTTAGCTCTCATAAAAGCCTTTGCTGTTCAGTCAACTTCTAGAAACCCTATGTTGTTGTTATGTGCCGTGGAGTCGGTTCCGATTCATAGCGACCCTGTACAGGGTTTCTGAGGCTGTAAATCTTTACAGGAGCAGAACGCCTCATCTTTCTCCCGAGGAACAGCTGGTAGTTTCGAACTGCTGACCTTGAGGTTAACAGCCCAATTCGTAATCACTACGCTACTGGAGCTCCTTAGAAAACCTATAGGACACAGAAAAACCCCATAGGGTTTCCTAAACTGTAATCTTCAATCTTTCTTCCACAGAGATGATTCAAACAGCCTTTCTTTAGATTAAGCTGTCATAAACTTTAACGCTCCATCGGGGCAGCGCCTAGCCAATTAACAAAAAACAGGTGCTTCTTCACTCTGGGAGGAACGTAGTGGTTGCGAATCCGGCTGCTAACCCCAAGGTCAGCAGTTCGAAACAACCAGCTTTTCCACAGGAGAAAGAGGAGGCTTTCTACTCCCGTAAATACGTACAGCCTTGGAAACCCTACGCATGGTAGCTATGAGTCGGAACCGACTTCACGGCACATAACCACCACCACTTTCCTCTGGAGTCCTGGTCCTCTGGAGTCTTGGTGTGGCACTGTGGGTTAATGCGCCAGACTACAAAGCCATTTGAACTGTAGGGTCGGCGGTTCAAGCTCACCAGCTGTTCCTCGGAAACCCTATACATGGTTGCTATGGGTCGGAATCGACTCGACAGCACTGGACAACAACTTCCCTCTACTCCTTCCTTCCAGGTAGAAGGCAACGGTTTTTGTCAGAATCCAAGAATGAGCCAGGGCGAAATGGACCCACTGCATTCTGCTTGACAGGCTCTCCTGCAGGAATTTGGGAACAGATGAAACAGAGGGTTTGAGCTAATTACCCAGGTAAATTGGTTAAATAGTCATGCTCAGTTAGCAGAGACACTGATTTGTTTTGGCACAGGGATGCTTTTACAAAGAGTTTACATAAAGGTGTTCAACTAGCAAGCCAGAAAAACCCCTATTGCCAGGTTAAAGAGTAAGAAACTAACAGCAATTCCTCACTGTCAACACCAAGAAAGAATCCTCTCTATGGATAGGGCAAGTCCTGTCTCTTGCTACCTGGGAGGGTCATCCCAGAGGAATTTCTTCAACAACAATAGATTCTTTTTTTTTTTTTTTTCCTTCAGAACCATGTCTATTATTTTTAATTTCATGTCTTTTAAAATGGTTTTTGTTATTACTTTATTTTTTTCATGTTGTTTTTGTTGTTGTT
>NW_006408640.1:7771154-7776087 GCF_000296735.1 Chrysochloris asiatica | reverse complement strand
AAAAAAGCTAAAGAGGATAGAGAGAAACATTGTTAACTGATGATGTATGGAGGGGATTATAATCAATGTAATGAAACAAGTCATATGAATGGTTGAATGTGAAACTGATGATGTGCTCTGTAAACTTTCACTCAATCCACAATAAAAACCTTAAAAAAAAAAAATTAAAAAACAAAGTAGGAATTATTATCATTCTTATTTTACAAAAGAGGCAATTTATGTTCAGAGAGCTTGTATTGTTTTTGTTGCTGTTAAGTATCACTGAGCAAATTCCAACTCATAGCGACATTGTATAGGGTTTCCAAGACTGTAAATCTTTGTAGGAGCTGAAACCCTCATCTTTATCTTGAGAAGTAGCTGATGGACTCAAACCTCCAACCAATGGTTCACAGTCCAGTGCTTACTCCACAGATATTCCTCAAATTCTCACCAATAGTGGCAGAGCTGGTAGTCTCATTTTAAAAACAATCTGAGCATAAAATTGCTGTTGTTATTATTACGTACTGTTAAGTCAGTTCTGACTTATAGTGACCCTGTATAGGGTTTCCGAGAAGCAACTGGTGGGTTTGAACTATCGACCTTGTGGTTTGCAGTCCAGTGCTGATCCTACAAAGCCACCATGCTCCCTCTATAATCTGTATTGATATACAATTAATGTGCCATGAAAGTCATCATTTTCAAGTTCATTAAATATTTTCAGGAGTACAATTTAGCGTTTTAAACATATTTACAATGTTATGCAATCATCACCACTATCTAATCCCAAAATATTTTCATCACCCGCAAAAGAAACATGTACCTATCAGTTATTACCCCATCCCTGCCCCATAACTCCTGACATTTTCTCTGTGGATTTGCCTATTGTGCACATTTCATGTAAATTAATATATAATTATGTGGCTTTTGTATCTGGCTCCTTTCATGTAATATGCTATTTTTAAGATTAATCCATGTTGTAGCATGTGTCAGTCCTTGATTCCTTTCAGCCACCATATGGATGTACCTTATTTTGTTTATCCATTCTCCATTTGATGGATATTTTAGTTGTTTAATCTTTTTTTTTTTTTAAATCTTGGCTAATAATAGTAGTAATTAGATGCCATAGAGTCAGTACTGATTCACAGCGACCCTATGTACAACAGGATGAAACACTGCCGGGTCCTGGGTCAACCTCACAATCATTGCTAGGCCTGAGCCCACTGCTGCTGACACTGTGCCAATCCATATAGTTGGGGGTCTTCCTCTTTTTCTCAGACACTCCACTTTACCAAACATGATATCCTTCTCCAGGAACTAGTCCCTCCTGATAATATGTACAAAATATGAGAGACAAAGTTGGGCCCTCCTGGTTTCCAAAGAGCACTCTGGCTGTACTTCTTCTGACACATATTTGTTTGTTCTTTTGGCAGTCCATGGTACTTTAAATATTCTCCTCCAACACTGTAACTCAAATGCATCAATTCTGCCATGATCTTCTTTATTCACTCTCCAACTTTCACATGCATATGAGGTTATTGAAAATACCATGGTGTGGATCTGTCACACCTTAGTCCTTGAACTGACATCTTTGCTCTTAAACACTTTAAAGAGGTCTTATTCAGCTGATTTGCCTAATGCAATATGTCGTTTGATTTCTTGACTGCTGCTTCTATGAGTGTTGATGACTGATCTGAGCAAAATGAAGTATTTGACAACTTCAATCTTTTCTCCACTTACATGGATATTGTTTATTGGTCCAGTGGTACAGATTTTTGTTTTCTTTACTCTGCGATGCAACCCACACCAAAGGCTGTGGTCTTTGATCTTCATCAGTATTTTAAGTCCTCTTCACTTTCAGCAAGCGATGTTGTATCATCTGCATAGTGCAGGTTGTTAATGAGTGTTCTACCAATCCTGATGCCACATTCTTCATCATATAATCCAGTTTTTCAGATTAGTTTTTCAACATAAAGATTGAGTAAGTAAGGTGAAAGAATACAACCCTGGCACACACCTTTCCTAACATTAAACCATTTGGTGTCCCCTTGTATAGTTTGAACAACTGTCTCTTGGTCTATATATATAGGTTCCTCATGGCCACAATTAAGTGTTCCGGAATACTCATACTTCGCAACATTGTCCATTGCATGTCATGATCCACACAATCAAAAGCCTTTGCACAATCAATAAAGCAAAGGGGGTTCTGGTGTGGTGCTGTGGATTAATACGTTGGAGTGCAAAGTTGCTTTGAACCACAAGGTCGGTGGCTCAAACTCACCAACTGCTCCTCAAAAACCTTATACAGGGTCACTATGGTTTGGAATTGACTCGATGGCACTTAACAACAATAACAACGAACATTTTTCTGGTATTCTCTGCTTTCAGACAAGATCCATCTTATTTCTACATTGATATCCCTCATTCCAAGTCCTCTTCTGAATCTGGCTTGAACCTCTGGAAGTTCTCAGTCAATGTATGGTTGCAGTCATTTTTGGATTACTATTAGTAAAACTTTACTCACATGGGATATCAATGATATTGTCTGATGATTTCTGCATCCCATTGGGTCACCTCTCTTTGAGATGGGTACAAATATGGATCTCTTCCAGTCAGTTGGCCTGGTAGCTGTCCTCCAATTCTCTTGGCATAAATGGGTGAATGCCTTGAGTGCCACACCATTTCATTGAAAGACTTCAATTTGTATTCCATCAAGCCCTAGCACCTTATTCTTTGCCAATGCTTTCACTGCATCTTGGACTTCTTCCTTCAGGATCATTGGCTCTTGATCATATGCTACCTCTTGAAATGGTTGAACATCGACCATTTCTTTTTGGTACAGCAATTGTGTATTCCTTCCATTTTCTTTTGATGCTTTCTGCATCATTCAATAATTTGCCCAGAGAATCTTTCAATACTGAAAGTGGAGGCTTGAATTTTTCCTTCAGTTCCCTCAGCTTGAGAAATGCTGAGTGTGTTCTTCCCTTTTGGTTTTCAAACTCCAGATCTTTTTGCATTTCGTTATAATATTTGACTTTGTCTTCTCAAGATGACTTTTGAAATTTTCTGTTCAGCTCTTGTACCTTCTCACTTCTTCCATTTGCTTTAGCATCTGCACACTGGAGAGCAAGTTTCAGAGTCTCTTTTGACATCCATTTCAGTTTTTTCCTTCTGTCTTGTCTTCTGAATGATCTTTTGCTTTCTTTCTGTATAATGTTCTTGATGTCATTCCATAACTCTTCTGGTCTTCATTCTTTAGTGTCTAATGCATCATATCTGTTCTTGAGATGATCTCTAAATTCAGGTGGGATACATTCAAGGTCATGTTTTGGTTTCATGGACTTTTTCTAATTTTCTTCAGCTTCAGCCTGATTTTGCATATGAGCAATTGATGGTCTATTGCAGTTTGCCCCTGGCCTTGATTTAGCTGATGATATGAGCTTTTTCACCGCCTCTCTCCATAGATGTAGTCAATTTGATTTCTGTGTATTCCATCTAGTGAGACCCATGTGTATAGTCATCATTTATGTTGTTTAAAAATGGTATTTGCAGTGAACATGTCATTGGTTTTACAAATTTCTATCCTGTGATCTCCAGCATCATTTCTATCACCAAAGCCATATTTTCCAACTACTGAT
This sequence comes from Chrysochloris asiatica, assembly GCF_000296735.1. Classification (NCBI taxonomy): domain Eukaryota; kingdom Metazoa; phylum Chordata; class Mammalia; order Afrosoricida; family Chrysochloridae; genus Chrysochloris; species Chrysochloris asiatica. Next base: position 7,772,473 of record NW_006408640.1, on the reverse strand, counting down.
CCTTCCTCTTTGTTTCTAACCTTTGCATTCCAATCTCCAGTAATTATCAAAACATCTTGATTGCATGTTTGATCAATTCCAGACTGAAGAAGTTGGTAGAATTCTTCAATTTCATTATCACTGGCTTCAGTGGTTGTTGTGTAAATTTGAATAATAGTGGTATTAACTACTATTCTTCCTTGTAGGCATATAGGTATTATCCTATGACAGACAGCATTATACCTCATGACAGATCTTGATATGTTATTTTTGATGATGAATGTGATGCCATTCCTCTTCAATTTGTCATTCGTGCCATAGTAAAGCATGTGATTGTCAGATTCAAAATGGCTAATACCAGTCCATTTCATCTCACTAATGCCTAGGATATCAATGTGTATGTGCAGCATTTTATTTTGACAATTTCCAATTTTCCTAGATTCATACTTCATAAATTCCTTCTTCCATTTATTAATGCATGTTTACAGTTATTCCTTATTATTTTGAGTTTTGCTCCAGCAAATGAAGGTCCTGAGGGCTTTATTTTATTTGCATCATCACAGTCAACTCTACTTTGAGGAGGTAGATCTTACCCAGTCACATTTTGAGTGCCTTCCAACCTGCGAGTCTTAGCTTCTGGCACTATATCTGACAAAATTCTGGTGCTCTTCATCATGTTTCAGTATTCAATAATCTGATGCTAACAGTGTTCCACTATTATTCATAAGGTTTTCAGTGACTAAATATTCAGAAGTAGTCCATCTCTCTTTCTTCCTAATCTATCTTCATCTGGAAGCTCATCTGAAACCTGTCCACCATGGGTGACACTTCTGGCATTCAAACTACCCACTGCATAGCTTCCAGAGTCACAGTAACACACAAGCCACTGCAGTACGACAAATCAATAGATGAGTGGTGGCAAATAATAATATTCCTATGAAAATTGGTGTTTTTTTCCCCCAATCTACTAGAGTCCTGGTGTGGTGCTGTAGGATAAACACTGGACTGTTAACTGCAAAGTTGTTTGTTCAAACCCACCAGCCACCCAACTTGATAGCACTGAACAAAAACAGCACAACAGGAGTGAAATTACTGAGTCATCCTGGTGTGGCACAGTGGGATAATGCATTAGACTGCAAGGTCAGTTTGAACCTCAACATTGGTGGTTCAAATTCACCAGCTGCTCCTCAGAAACCCTATACAGGATAGCTATGAGTCGGAACTGACTCAATAGCACTTAGCAGCAACATAATAGCTCTGGGGAATATGATAGCTGGCGCAGTGGGTTAATGCACCAGACTACAAAGCCGTTTGAACTGCAAGGTCAGCAGTTCAAGCTC
>NW_006408640.1:7761696-7763144 GCF_000296735.1 Chrysochloris asiatica | reverse complement strand
CGACTCCACAGCACATAACAACAACAACAACTTCTGTTGCTCTAGCTGTTCCAGGTTGGTCGCTTGTCCTTTATAGTTGGGATGTCCCACCTCAGAAGGTTCTGGATGGGACTCAGGATTGCACCAAGATTCCAACTTCAAGGTCTGCAAAGGCTTTGAAAGAGTCCTATTTCCCTGGGCAAGTTCTTGAGCCCCTTTCAGGTATTCCAATCAGTTATAGGCTGAAAACAGGCTTACAAGTCTTTGTAATCATGTTTCCTGACATTCCTTTCTATCCCACTCAGGTGTCTATTTTACAATAGTAGGCAACGGAAACCAATATACATGAGACAGTCAAGCATCTTAGTATTATTTCCCCTCTTTAAATTATGCCTAGATCCCTGTATCACAGAGCCCTAATGTTCCAAGGTTGAGCATGCATCACTATTTACCTCTGTCCCATTTAGCCCATGCAAGCCTGTCTCATTGTTCCCCTATCTACCTTGTTTTTCCAACTCCTCCCCCTTCTTGTATTGCTCCCTCCAACACCTGAACTATGATGTGTCTGCCCTTACCCTGTGCTCTACCATCATCTCCTTTCATCTCCCCCTAAACTCCACACCCCAACTCCACCACTGTGATTACTTTATATTCCATTAACTCTTCCCTCCATTTAAGACAGTCTATTTTATTCTGTAATCTATCTGACCTTCTCACCACCTGGATCTCTGTTCCTCTGTGTTTACCTTCTTTCACATTGTAATTGTTTGGATCATAGACTGACCTCCCAGATCCTTTGAATTTGTTCTTATAGCTTTATTCTGCTCTCAACTCTTCCGTGTGTTGATGAAGTCTGGATGATACTGCTATGTACATCAATCTCTGGCTGTTGTCTGTTCTTGTTGGTTCTCTGTCCACAGAACTCCCTTTAGGATGTTTTCCATCACAGGATTGGCTTTGGCAAAATCCCTTAGCTTCTGTCTATCCTGGAATATTTTGATTACACAGTCATATTTGATTGACAGCTTTTCTAGGTAGAGGATTCTTGGTTGGCAATTTTTTCTCTCAGGGTTTTATATATGTCTTCCCATTGCCTTCTTGCCTGCATGGTTTCTGCTAAGAGATCCTAGCTTAAACTGATTTGCTTCCCTTTGTATGTTACACTTCTCTTTTCCCTAGCTGCTTTCAGGAGTCTGTCCTTATCTTTGATTTTGGAGAGCTTGATTATTATATGTCTTGGTGATTTTCTTTTGGGGTCTATCCTTCTTGGCACTCATTCAGCTTCTTGAATGCTTATCTTTTTGCTTTTCAGGATGTTAGGGAACTTTTCTCCCAACTTTTCTCTTCAACTATCTCCTCTGTGGACTTGTGTGATCCTTCCTGTTCCAGAATGCTGATAATTCTTAAGTTATACCTCTTCATGTTGTCCAACATAAATCTTAGGCCTTCTTCAGATTTTTTTTTTTTTT
>NW_006408640.1:7754455-7761596 GCF_000296735.1 Chrysochloris asiatica | reverse complement strand
TAATGCACCAGACTACAAAGCCGTTTGAACTGCAAGGTCAGCAGTTCAAGCTCACCAGCCACTCCTTGGAAACCCTATACAGGGTTGCTTTGGGTTGGAACTGACTCGACAGCACTTCACAACAACAACAACAACAGAGAATAACTACTAGACTGAGAACTATGCAGTCAGTGGTTTGAGCCCACTAGCCACTCTGAAGGAGAAAGATGATACTTTCTGTTCCTGCAAAGATTTACAGCCTTAGAAACTTTATACACAGGATTCTAAAGCAGGAAATCTTTTAGGAAACAGACCCTCACATATTTCTCCTGCTCATGGGTTCTAACCACCAACCTTTTATTTCGCAGTCAAGTGCTTTATCCATTGAACCACCAGGAACCCTAATTTTATATAAGTTTTGAAATTGGGAAATGTGAGTTTTTCATCTTTGTTCTTTTTTCAATATTTTCTGTATCCCTTGCATTTTCATATGAATTTTAAGATCTGCTTATCAATTTCTGAAACAAACAAAACAATCCATTGGAATTTTGATACTCTATTCAATCTGTAGCTCAATTTGGAAAGTATTGCCATCTTAACAGTAAACATAGGATTTTTTCCATTAACTTAACTATTCTTCCATTTATCTCAGTGGTGTTTTGAAGTTTTCAGTGTACAAGTCTTACACGTTAGTCAACTATGTTCTGTATAGATATGTGTATCTATACATATTATATGGTGGTGGTGTGCCATGGAGTCGGTTCCGACTCATAGTGACCCTGTATAGGGTTTCCAAGGCTGTAAATCTTTATGAGAGCAGAAAGCCTCATCTTTCTCCTGTAGAACAGCTGGTAGTTTCGAACTGCTGACCTTGAGGTTATCAGCCCAACTAGTAACCACTATGCTACCAGAGCTCCTTATATATATTATATGGTGGTGGTTGTGTGCCCTGGAGTCGGGTCTGACTCATAGTGACCGTGTACAAGGCTGTAAATCTTTACCAGAGCAGAAAGCCTCATCTTTCTCCAGTGGAACTGCTGGTAGTCTTGAACTGCTGATCTTGCAGTTCGCAGACCATTCATAACCACTACGCTACCAGAGCTCCTTTATATTATATGTTGTTGTTGTTAAGTGCCATGGAGTCGGTTCTGAACCTTAGCGACCCTGAATAGGGCTTCCGAGGAGCAGCTGGTGAGTTTGAACCACCAACCTTGCAGTTCAAATAGCTTTGCAGTCTGGCGCATTAACCCACAGCGCCACACCAGGACTCCTTTATTGTAAATATATAGATATAGACATAGATGATATAGATATAGATATAGATGTGTGTGTGTATGTATATTTATATTTATATTACATGTGTGTGTATATGTATATATGACATATGAGAGCCATCTTTACATTACATCTCGCATAATGAGAGACATATATAGATATGTATTGGGTCGGAACTGACTCAATGGCACTTAACAAGAACAACAATATTATGCTATAACGTCATAAAGAGACACAGCTATATTATGTCTCACATACTTTGGACATGTTATCGGGAGTGACCAGTTCCTGGAGAAGGACATCATGCTAGGTAAAGAGGTAGATCCCAATGAGATGGATTGGCCCAATGGCAGCAACAGTGGGCTCTAACATAGTAGCAATTGTGAGGATGGCACAGGACCAGGTGGTGTTCTGTTCTGTTGTACATAGGGTCACTGTGAGTCAGAAACAAGATGGTATCTAACAACAGTATACCTATATAGTCCTGGTGTGGTGCTGTAGGTTGTTAAGGTGATCAATTCAATCTTACCAGCTGGTCCTTCAAAACCCTATCTATACAGGATGGCTATGAGTCAAAACTAACTCAATAGCACTTAACAATAACAAATATGTATATATCGAAAGAGTGAGAAATCCTACTGTGGTGCTGTGGGATAAATGACATTGAACTACTAACCACAAGGTCAGTGTTTGAAATGCATGATCAGCAGTTCAAACTGACCACCAGCCTCTCCTTGGAAACCCTGTACAGGATTGCTATGAGTCAGAACTGAATAGACAACACCTAATAACAACATGTATATAGATAGCTAGATAGATAGATGGTAAATGTTGCTAAGTGCCATCAAGTCAGTTCCAACTCATAGCGACCCTGTGTATGGTTTCCAAGGAGTGCCTGTTGAGTTTGAATTGCCAACCATGCAGTTCAAACCAACCTTAAGGTCTAGTGCTTATCCTAGCACACCACACCAGGACTTCAGGAAGGCCTTAATTTTGAGCTAGTGAAACTAGGTAGCTGAATTTTTCGTTTATTTAATATTAATTTATTTAAATCCACCACTCATCTGTCAGTTTGTCCTACTGTTGTGGCTCATATGTTCCTGGATGGTGGCAGCAATGCCACTGGTATTCTATAAATTAGCAAGGCCACCTATGGTGGACAGGTTTCAGTGGAGTGTCCAGACTAAGACAGACTAAGAAGAAGGAGAGGTTGACTCTTTCTGAATTGTTGTTAAGTTCTGTCAAATCAGTTCTGAGTTATAAGATTTCTTTGGAATGTCTGGTGAGTTTGAATTATTAACCTTGTGATTAGCATTCCAGTGCTTACCCTACAAAGACACACCAATAGATAGCCAATGAAAACCTTATGAACAGCAGTAGAACATTGTTAGATATAGTACAGGAAGATGAGCCCATTAGCTGAGAAGGCACTTAAAATACAGCTCCTCAAGGTAGAGTTGACCATAATGACATGAATGGAGCCAAGCATTTTGGACTGTCATTTACTAATGGGACACAACTCAAAATGAGAAGAAAGAGCTGCAAACATCCATTAAAAACTGGAATTTGGAATGTACAAAATATTAACTAGGAAAACTGGAAGTTGTCAAAAATGAAAGGGAGCAAATAAAGAATCTAGACACTATTGAGTTGAAATGACCTGGTTTTGATCATTTTTAATTGGATAGTTATGTGGTTTGCAATACCAGGAAAGTCAAATTGAAGAGGAATGGCATCACATTTATCATCAAAAAGAGCATTTCAAGATCTCTGCTGAATATAGACTGCAATAGGCAAATACCTATACATTACAGTTATCTGCTGGAGAAAGATGAGATTTTTCTGCTTTCCCAAATATGAGCGCTTTTGGAAATCCATAGAGCTCTTGGAAACCCATGGATTCATTACAACCCTGCATAGGGTTTTCATGGAGTGGCCGCTGAGTTTGAACTGCTGCCCTTTAAGTTCAAACTGACCTTGTGGTACAGTGCTTTATACTACAATGCCTCACTTGTATTTTACTGAGTACACAAAGTATAGCTTTCAACAGTGTGGATCATAACAAGCTATGAATAACCTTGCGAAGAATAGAACAGTTAATTGTGTTCATGAGGAACCTGTACAGGGAATATTGTAACAGAGCAAGGGGATATTGAATGGTTTAAAGTTAGAAAAGGTGTGTGTCATACTTACTCAATCTGTATGCTGAGCAAATAATCTGAGAAGATGGATTACATGAAGAATGTGGCATCGGTATTGGAAGAAGACTCATTAACAACCTGCAATATACAGACGATATAATTTTGCTTGCTGAAAGCAAAGAGAATCGAAGATCACAGCCTTTAATATGGGTTGCACCTCAATGTAAAGAAAACAAAAATCTTCACCACTGGACCAATAAACAACATCCTGATAAATGGAGAAAAGATTGAAGTTGTTAAGTACTTCATTTTGATTGTATCCACAATCAACACTCATGGAAGCAGCAGTCAAGAAATCAAATGATGGATTACATTAAGCAAATCTGCTATACAAGACTTTTTTTAAGTTTTCAAGAGTTAAGGTATCAGTTTGAGGACTAAGGTGCACCTGACCCAAGCCATTGTGTTCTCAATAGCCTCATATGCATGTTAGGTTTGGACAATGAATAAGGAAGACCTAGATGAATTGATGCACTTAAATTATGGTGTTGGGAAGAATATTAAAAGTATCATGGACTACCAGAAGAATAAATACATCTATACCAGAAGAAGTTTAGCTAGAATACTCCCTGGAGGCAAGGATGACAAGACTTCATCTTTCATATTTCAGATATCTTATCAGGAGGGACCAGTTCCGGGAGAAAGACATCATAGTTGGAAAAGTGGAGGGTAAAATAAAAACAAGAATGATTGGCACAATGGCAGCAGCAAAGGGTTCAATATTGTGATATTGGTGCAGAACAAAGCAGTGTTTCATTCTGTTGGACATAAGGTTGCTATAAATTGGTACCGACTTGATGGCAACTAACAGCAACAAGTAAAAATGAGGAAGACGTACAACAAGATGAATTGGCACAGTGACTGCAACAATGGAATCAAGGGTAACAACTGTGAAGATAGTGCAGTACTGGGTAGTATTTCATTCTGTTTTGCATAGGGTCACAATGAATCTGATTCGACAGCACCTAAGAACAATGACCACAGAGTTGAGGAGGGAGGGTTGGGATTAAGGCAAATTAAAGGCCACAAAGTTACTGTTCTTACTTAGATTCAGGTATTTCGTGAATAAACTTTTTTTCAGACTTCTACAATTATTTTGTTATTTCCAGAATTCCGTCTTGGTGATAGTGATTAGACCAAGAAAGGGCTAAAAAGTGGGGAAATGGTGGGACAGAGGTGCATAGGCATCAGTATGTTTGTGTATATGTTGTTGTTTTGTTGTTGCTGTTAAGTGCCATCGACTCAGTTCTGACCCATAGCAACCCTGTATAGGGCTTCCAAGGAGCAGCTGGTGAGCTTGAACCGCCAACTTTGCAATTCAAATGGCTTTGCAGTCTGGTGCATTAACCCACAGCGCCACACCAGGACCATCAAATTGGTTCTGACACATGGCAACTCTATGCACAACAAATTGTCATCCTCACAATTGTTATGCTTTTGCCCATTGTTGCTGCCACTGTGTCAATCCATCTAGTCAGGGGCCTTCCTCTTTTTTGCTGACCCTCCACTGTACCAAGCATGATAACATGTCCAAAGTATGAGAGACGAAGTCTGGCCATCCTCCCTTTCAAAGAGTATTCTGGTTGTATTTCTCACAAGACAGATTTATTTGTTTTTCTGGCAGTCCATGATACTAGACTTTGAAGTATATTCTGTCAACACATAATCCAAATGCATCAAATCTTCTATGGTCTTCCTTATTCATTGTCCAGCTTTCACATGCATATGTGGTGGATGTGGCACTGAAGGTTAATGCATTAGACTGCAAGGTTGGTTAGAACCACAAGGTCAATGGTTCAAGCTCCTCCTCAGAAACCCTATACAGGGCCGCTGTGAGTCAGAATTGACTCGACAGCACTTAAAAACACCACCATATAGTGTGGACACCTTAGTCCTCAAATTGACATCTTTGCTCTTGAAAACTTTAAAGAGGTCTTTTGCAATAGATTTGCCTAATGCCATACATCGTTGGATTTCTTGACTACTACTTTCATGAGCATTGATTGTGGATCCAAGTAATTGAGGTCTTAGACAATTTAAATCTTTTCTCTATTTATCAGGATGTTATTTACTGGTCTAGTTGTGAGGATTTTGTTTTCTTTACACTGAGGTGCAATCTATACTGAAGGCTGTAGGTTTAGATCTTCATCAGTATTTCAAGTCTTCTTCATTTTCATCAAGTAATGTTATATCATCTGCATATCACAGGTTGTTGTTAATGAGTCTTCCTTCAATCCTGACGCCATGTTCTTCTTCATATAAGCCAGCTTCTTGGATTATTTGCTCAGCATACAGACTGAATAAGTATGGTGAAAGGATACAATGCTGCCATACATCTTTCCTGATTTTAAACCACCCAGCAAAAGCATAACAACAACAGCATCTCCTTGTTCTGTTCAAATGACTGCCTCTTGATCTATGTACAGGTTTTCATGAGCACAATTAAATGCGCTGGAATAGCTTTTCTTCACAATGTTATCCACAGTTGATTATGATCCACACAGTCTTTGCATAGCCAGTAAAGCACAAGTAAGCATCTTTGTGGTATTTTATGCTTTCAGCCAAGATCTATCTGATATCAGCAATTCCATGTCCTTTTATAAACGTGACTTGAGTTTCTGGAAAACCCCTGTTGATGTAGTTCTGCAATCTTTTTTTTTTTTTAAGGTTTTTATTGTGAATTGAGTAAAAGTTTACAGGGCAGATCATCAGTTTTACATTCAACATACACCATCCCTTCCATACACCATCAGTTAACAGTGTTTCTATCACTTTAGCTCTTTTGCTGATGTTTTTAAAAAACCACTCAGGCATATATAATAATTTACACCACCGAAGGGCGCATTCTGCAAGTCAACCTCCTGGCTGCCATCTCTTAGGCCCTCTTTTTCCATGAATCTAGAGTCCTCAGCTGCTCCCTCTCTCCATGTCCCCATCTCTGCCTCAAACTCTAGTGTGGCTACTTCTCTGGATAAGGTCTCGCATTCCACCCTCATACATTGATGATCCATAGGTCCTTTGTTTCTGGACTGTAAGATTAACCACTCTCCTGTTTTTGTTACAAAACTTCTACCTTTACAATTTTGAAAGTTGTAATTAGTCATGATAACAATTACTCACTATTGAATCATAAGAATCTTATCCCCATCTCTTTTAACCAACCCATCTAGACAAGATGAAAACTATTCAGCAGGGACTCTTTCTTTCTCCACATACTATTAAACTAAGCTCCCCCTTGAAACCTTGTAAGCCAGTCACTTTGTGCCTTTATTACCCCCTCATTTTAGGTTGTTGTTGTGTTGTTAACTACCATGGCGTGGGTTCCGACTCATAGTGACCCTGACAGTGTTTCTGAGGTTGTAAATCTTCACAGAAGCAGAACGCCTCATCTTTCTCCCACGGAACAGCTGGTAGTTTTGAACTGCTGACCTTGAACTTGGAAACCTGACTTGTAACCACTATGCTACCAAAGCTCCTTCATTTTAGGTAGTCAGTGTCTAAGTTGCCCATCCCTATCAACCCTGTGTATAGAGGGGATAGCATCGGTACTAAATGTGAAGACTCCTTCCCTCTCTGTTGGTATTTAGAGTTACTACCTCCATGAGTGAAGGAGCTCTGGTAGCGTAGTAGTTACAAATCAGGCTGTGAGCCACAAGGTCAGCAATTGGAAACTACCAGCTGTTCCG